>NW_017537112.1:932467-1006599 GCF_001853355.1 Bactrocera latifrons | reverse complement strand
TTAAAGAGTTAATTTGCATGGCATGCTGCTAATCTCTTCAGATTATGTTATATTATTAAGATTTGATAAGTAATAGCTGATAAAGTAGATTTTTGAAATTTTTGACTTATACCACTTTTAAAATCAAGGGCTCAATTGTATTTTGCTTTAAAAATTGACAAAATTGATGATCGAAATTCGGATCTATAAGCTAGAATACCCGCTTAAGTCTGTCTGCAATAATGAAATAATTATGACATAATATTGACAATAAGTGAAATCATTCAATTTACACAAGGTATTTACAGCTATTCTGGGAATTCCGTAGAGTCGTTTTGTGGTGGACTTGATATTTCATACATAACTTAAAATAAAAACCATATTTTTACCACGTTTAACATTTAAATTTTTTTTTTTTTTTTTTTTTTTTTCAACAAACCACAACGGAGAAAAACAGTTTATATATACAAACAAAAGTACAAAAAGTCCTTGCAACCAACAAAACTATGCATTTATGTAAGCTTTACATGTAGGAAAACTGCGCCAAATTAAAGCTTATAAATCCGACATTCCATGTTTGACATCAGTTTATCGCATGCGAGTTTTAACGAGAAGGACGAATTTAATTGCCAATAAACGCTTAAGCCACATAATCTGTAAATGATGTGGTTTTTCACTAGAATCAAGTTGGTAATTAAGTTGACATTTATTTTATGAAATCTCTGTAAATGTTTATGCTCAGTGACGCTCATACATACTTACCTTAAGTGACACATACTTCAAATTAAGCCAGCAAAAATATTGCTTTTATTAAGATGTGTTCTATTGTATTTCAACTTCAAAAGTTCAGTTTCAAATTTAAATTATTTTCTCTGAAATAATTTAGTCAAAAAATTGCTTTGTGCAGTTTTAGATATACGCATGCATGATTGCAGATTGTGAATTCTGGTTAGGTGCCGCAAGAAAATTATTTTCCCAAGGAAGTTGTATGGAAATCTTGTGATTTGTGCTGCGACTAAAGCAATTTTTTAATTATAAATCACGTTGTGATAGAAGGAAGACACGTATCCATTGTTTTAGATGTGCGTGCGCTCCGAGGTCCTACCATCGACTCGGACCACTATCTTGTTGCAGTCAAGATTCGCACGCGCCTCTGTACAGAAAAAAACGCACGCCAACAAACACAAGGAAGGTTCGAAGTCGAGAAGCTGCAATCAAAACAGACAGCCGAACGATTTTCTACTTCTACCGATCGATGACGATGGAACAGACGTTCCATTGCCCGACCAGGAAGAAGTTCGAATAGCAATTACCCTCCTGAATAAAAGCAAAGCGGCGGGGAAGATAGATTGCCGGCCGAACTATTCAAACATGGCGGCGAAGGGCTGATAAGAGCATGCATCAGCTTCTTTGTAAAAATATGGGACGAAAGCATGCCCAACGATTGGAATTTAAGTGGACTCTACCCAATTCTCAAAAAAGTAGACCCCACAATCTGCGCCAATTACCGTGGGATAAGCCTCCTCAATATCGCATATAAGGTTCTATCGAGCGTATTGTGTGAAAGATTAAAGAGCACCGTCAACAAACTGATTGGACCTTATAAGTGTGGCTGCAGACCTGGAAAATCAACAACCGACCAGATATTCACCATGCGCCAAATCTTGGAAAAGACCAGTGAAAGGACAATCGACACTCACCACCTCTTCGTCGATTTCAAAGCTGCTTTCAACAGCATGAAAAGGAGCTGCCTTTATGCCGCGATGTCTGAATTTGGTATCCCTGCCAAACTAATACGGCTGTGCAAACTGACGTTGAGCGACACTAAAAGCTCCGTCACACAAGGCGACTGCTTATCGCACGACTTCTTCTACCTGCTTCTGGAGAAAATAATTCGAGCTGCAGAACTAAAAACAGAAGGTACCATCTTCTACAAGAGTGTACAGCTTGTGGCGTATGCCGATGATATTGATATCATCGGCCTCAACACCCGCGCCGTTAGTTCTGCTTTCTCCAAACTGGACAAAGAAGCAAAGCAGATGGGTCTGGCAGTGAACGAGGCAAGATGAAATATCTCCTGTCATCAAACAAACAGTCGTCGCACTCGCGACTTGGCACTCACGTTACTGTTGGCAGTYATAACTTTGAAGTCGTAGATAATTTCGTCTACCTTGGAACCAGCGTAAACACCACCAACAATGTCAGCCTGCAAATCCAACGCAGGATAACTCTTGCAAGCAGGTGCTACTTCGGACTGAGTAGGCAATTGAGAAGCAACCCTGCCGGGGGAAGCAGAGGAAGAGGAAGACCTCTACGACGTTGGAAGGACCAGGTGGAGAAGGACCTGGCTACGCTTGGAATATCGAATTGGCGCTACGTAGCGAAAAGAAGAAACGACTGGCGCGCAGTTGTTAGCTCGGCTATAATCGCATAAGCGGTGTCTACGTCAATTAAGAAGAAAGAATATTTTGGACTCATACACATATTTTAGCTCAAAAAAGTATTCAAATATATACCAACTATAAAATATAACACATCATTGGCTAGATAAATTCAGTGCACCTAAAAATTTCTTAATTTTCACGTTAAATATTCAATATTTTAAGCAAAATTGGTTAAAAATCATTTAATCATAAATATTTATAGGTTTATAATAAATAACTTTATATTTTGTTCCTAGAAAAAATTTCTTCTGAAAACAATTTCGCGTTAATTAGTGTCATAATATCGGGATTTACCTTCTCAGTATTTTGAAAGCTTTTATTTTATAGAACGAATATTCCCTTATAAAATAAAATATAACAAATCATTCTTACATTTGTAATTTCACATTTCGGGATTACTACCTTGAGTTCCCAAAATAATATACATATACTATAAAGTTTTGTAGAAGATTATCCAATTTTAAGTTATAATACCAAACTCTACATTCTTCGTAAATGAAACTTCTATTGATCCCACCAATTTCGTCATTTCGGCAGTACTACTTTTAATACCGAAATTTCGAGATACGTCAGGAATTCCAAATTTGTTTATAACAAAATCGGTAATAGAATCAGTTAGATAAAATAAAAACACTACTATATAATAAAAAGTTTGACATTCTTTGTAACGATAAAATTGGTACCTCGAGTGACTTCGGGTTTTGCAATTACCACATTAATCACTGAAATATCGCGATCTGTCGGGAATTTAATATTTTAGGACGACATAATACAACATACAATTCTGGATTTCGGGGTTTAAAATTTGAGTCCCGAAATTTCGGGATTCGTCAAGGTTCATTGTTTTGAAAGCACATATAAAATGTAGTCCGGTTAACATATAAGTATGGAATATTGAAAGTTATTACCAAATAAAATATAATATTATAATAAATAAAATTTAAACAAGTAATGAAGGGCTAAGTTCGGGTGTCACCGAACATTTTATTCTCTCGCAATACAAGTTTCATCAAGATATCTTAATTGTTACTCAAGTTACAGCTTGCACGCACGGATAGACAGACATCCGGATTTCAACTCTACTCGTCACCCCGATCACTTTGGTATATGTAGCCATATATCTGACGATATATACCGTTATTAGCAACTTTATTGCGACAGTATAAAAATGATGCCCTCTGAATTACATGAAAATATCTGAGAGATTTATCGATATCTTCGGTGAAAAATTTGGTTAGGTTAGGTCCGATCACGACAATTTTTCCACAAGAGATACCTCAGCTCTCAGCTCAGTATTTGTGTAAAGTTTTATTCCGCTATCATCATTGGTTCCTAATGTATATATTATACAGAGAAGGCATCAGATGGAATTCAAAATAGCGTTATATTGGAAGAAGCCGTGGTTGTAAACCGATTTCACCCATATTTGGTACATGTCATCAGGGTGTTAAGAAAATCTTATATACCGAATTTCATTGAAATCGGTAGAGTACTTCCTGAGATAAGGTTTTTGGTCCATAAGTGGGCGACGCCAAGCCCATTTTCAATTTCCAAAAAAAGCCTGAGTGCAGCTTCCTTCTGCCATTTCTTCCGTAAAATTTAGTGTTTCTGACGTTTTATGTTAGTCGGTTAACGCACTTTTAGTGATTTTCAACATAACCTTTGTATGGGAGGTGGGCGTGATTATTACCCGATTTCTTCCATTTTTGAACTGTGTATGGAGATGCCTGAAGGAAACGACTCCATAGAGTTTGGTTGACATAGCTATAGTAGTTTTCGAGATATATACAAAAAATTTAGTAGGTGGCGGGGCCACAGCCACCTTTCCAAAAAAATTGCGTTCAAATATGCCCCTCCCTAATGCGATCCTTTGTGCAAAATTTGACTTCAATATCTTTATTTATGGCTTAGTTATGACGCTTTATAGGTTTTCGGTTTTCGCCATTTTGTGGGCGTGGCAGTGGGCCGATTTTGCTCATCTTCGAACTTAACCTTCTTATGGAGCCAAGAAATACGTGCACCATATATAACCCTATATCTGACTCTTTTAGTTTTAGGACTTACAAACAACCGTTATGTGAACAAAACTGTAATACTCTCCTTAGCAACTTTGTTGCGAGGGTATAAAAAGTAATACGTTATAATAATTTTCAAATTTTATAACGAAAAAAATGGTACCCCAACTAAATTCAAGTTTTCGGGATTACCACTTTGATTATTGAAATCTGCTTGGAATACAAATAATACGGGATTTCGGGATTACTACATTGAGTTACGAAATTTCGGGATTCGTCGTGGTTCAATGCTTTGAAAGCACATAAAATATGTAGTCCAGTAAAGGTATAAAATAGTTGAACATGAAAGAATATCTCAATTTAAAACATTCAAAATAAACTATAAATTTAATATATCGAGATTTTTGGATCACTCCTTTGTGCCCCATAAATTTGAGATCAATAGCGGATTTAATATTTTGGTAGCACATGCATATTTTAAAGCTCACTAAAACTGTTTTACCTATTTTAAATGATAAATGTAAACATTTATTTACTTTAATTTCAGGACTGTATCGAAACTGAACATTCTCCTTTCATAAATATCCAGCGGAGCCTCATAGCGGTAAGTTTCCACATATTTTATTTCTGTTTGTTTTTATGCTTAAATCTTGGTTATTTATTATGAATGAGCGTTACTAAGTAAATTTTTGTTTAGGAACAGTTGAACACAAAATTTTTAGCAGATTAAAATGAACACCCTATAAACCAACATTCAAAAACAAGTAAAGAGTATAACATATTTTTTAAGATTCAGTAACCTCAAAAATGTTAGCTTAGTAACACTACGAGGTATTGTACCAAAGCTGAGATTGGGTTATATTAGCCGAAATGTCATCCGAGGCTGTTTGCTTCTCTTCATTGGTTGGACCAGAGGATACTTGGTCTAAGAATGGAAGTCATGAGTTGCTTGAGTCAAATGTAAAAGAATCGTTTCTGGCCACTCCCAAGTGAATGGCGCTCATAGAACTTTCCTCACTGGAATGAACTTCTGCACATGATTCTTATTGAGAGGAAATACCCATCGAAGAATAAGAACGATTCAACTCCAACTCCAGTATCCTTATATAGTTTAGGCAGTATCGATTCTAAACTCTATCAATGCTTATGTACGATATACATATATAAGTATTACAAGAGGACTGTAATTTCTATTGATTGAAAGTACCTTACAATCTTGTAATGGTGTAGCATCGTCTGGATTCATGTAAAGTGCTCGAGTAAACTACTTGTTCAGTATCAGCAAAAGAATGCTCCCTCAAGTAGTAACTTGATTTTGATTTTTTGTACAGAGACTTTGAGAAAACTGCTTCGTCCCAAAATACAGGCGCCAGAAACGTGTGCACAGACTGTTAAATTTTTTTCACGTTTGCGAGCGGGTTCATCGTGCGCAGTCCACTCGGGTGATTGTCGATTGCACTTCGAAGCGAAATGATGGAGCATGTTTCATCCATTGTTACATATCCTCTGAAAAACTTGGACATTGAACATCTCCAAACACTACTCCGAATCATTAACTCGCCGTTGTTTGTGGTCAAAATTGAGCTCGCGCAGCAGCCACTAGAGCTTTCTCATACTCAAATATTCGTGAATGATATGATGTATACGTTTAGTTGATATCTTTAAAGTGCCTGCTATCTCGAGCAATTTCACTTTCACTTAAAAAAAAAAAAAAAAAAAAAAAAATAAACAAAAATAGTTTTCGTCGATAACAACTTGGTTTGGGCGTCTATTACGTTCCCCGTCTGCGGTGCTCATTTCAGCTCGTCTAAAAATGGCAAGACAGTCTTAGATAGTTGATTTTCCCAAGCTTTTGCTTCAACTGTACTTTTTCCAATATTTTATCAACTCTCGAATTTCTGACGACGCCAAAAACGTTTCCGCTCATTTCGCTGTATAAATATAAAAATAAGAATTTCACCACGTGGGATAAATTGCGAACAGAAACCAAAATATTTTCGAACTTCCTGCCTGAGTTCATCTTCTCCTTCAGTATAAACAAATATTCGCTGTTCATTTCTTCGCTGTTTTCTTTTTCGCATTGCATTTAATTAATAATTTAACGCTACAAGACATTGCATCACTCAATCGTTGAAACCTAATTCACTTTAACAATGCGTTCGGTGGAGTGCTGTAAGGCTTGTACGAAGCAGACAGCAATGGCGAGCGCAAATGGTGGATCACCATGGAGCTATCATGCAATTTGGCTTCATCATTACGCTTACAGCAGACTCGGAAAATCGCCATAAGCTGGGTAAGAGTCATTTAAACTGTAACCCGGTATCAATTCCACACACTAACGGTTCATTTACCGCAAAACGCATTGACTTCTTCATGCTGCAGCTGCCACATTGTTGCATGTACAAAAGGCCTCAGCCCTCACCCACTGCCCAGAGCTCTTGCGTTGAGCGTGGCTATCGGGCAGTTGATGAGCTCAACGTCAGCCGTTTATCACGCATGAACAGCAGCAAATCGTCGGGAGAATCTGACGGTGCTTGAGGTGTTGTCACCGCTACAGTCAAGCCGAGAAGTATGCCAAATAAACAAGCAGAGCCGTCATTTCATTTAAGTTCGCAAATTAATGTTGACTTCTGGAAAGGAGATTTAGCGCGCATCTACCGTTATACGCCATTTTTCTGCAGTGTGATGGCTCAGGGCATTCGCGGCAGGTTCTGTAATTTTCCTTGCAAGTAAGTCATCAGTTTCGTAAGTTTAAATCGATTATGGTTACGCACACGTGACGTTGCTGCATTTTAAGTGATTTGTGGATGTAACGAAAAACTTTCTTGTACGGAAATACTGTATACTCTTCTGGAGAAAGACTTTTTGGCAAATTAAAATTTCTAACTGAAAGTTGACGGATTCGAAAAGGTAGAGTGCAGACGGGCCTCTAAAAGGCCTCTAGCCTCAGACTGTTTATTTTAAATTAGACTTCATAAATGATCTAAAGTGTATGCTTAAGGCTTATGTTTTCTTTAGTCAACACAAAATGAGTGCGTTTTGTCCGAAATTCAAGATTGGATCGTTTCTTGTCTATTTCGAACTAGTGTTGGAGTGAAAACTCTTTGAGACAATTGACAATTAAAAATTTCAATGGTTTGTTCAAGACGCATATTGCTTCCACAGAAATTGACTTGCGCTTTATGTTAGGTATTCACAATGGGTATATTATTGCCTTTATTTAGCATAAAGTGATAACTTTAGTTTTTAGCCTTTTGTCTCCAACAGTTTCCTAAAAGGCTTACTATGATTTTTGTATTATGTCAAATAACTTCTGCTGTATAATATAGCTAAGAAAAAACATTTCTGGAGAAAGCTATTTGAAAATCAGTTTGTTCCAAATGTTCTCTTTTTATTGAGAGCCATTCGACAACAATCTGCCGATGGCAATCTGACATCCATATGGCAGACAATTGAAAAGAATAATCTAAAACCCATCTCACAGAAAACATATTACTCCGCCCAACTCAATCATTTCACATTAGTGATCTGACAGCTATCTGACAACTATTTGATAAGCAATTGATAGAAGTCATCAGACAGCATCCATCTCTCAGCTACCTGATAGTAAATTTGTAGGGGAATTCATCTCAGAGCCAAATTATCTTACATTAGTCATCTAACAGTTATTTGACAGCAATTTGACAGTATGTTGAAAGCATTCATTTGGCAGTAATATCTGACAGCACAGCATCAGCGGCTAGAGAGCATCTGACTTGTATTGAAAAAAATATTGCAAGAAATCTTCGCAGGGGATGATAATTTTCCGACAACATTTCTCATATGAAAAGCTTCTTGAAGTTTTGGGAATTGTTGATGATTCCAAATTTTTACTTCGAAAATCTAAGTCTTAGTTCTTAATTTGACATGTTGATATTTCTTCTTTAAGCTTTGAAAATTTTTTGCGTCTGTGGTTGAAATATAGTTATTAACACTAATAGCTCGAGATCTTTTATCTTGCTACTTACTTACACATATACCTTGAACAAGTCATATTATTTTTGTCAATAAGTTTGTTACACCCAGAAGGAAGCATCGGAAACGCTAAAATATATACATAAATGATCAGTATGACGAGTTGAGTCGATTTGGTCAGGTCCATCTCTTTCCTTCCACATATATATGTGAACTTGTTCCTAGTAGCTTTCGAGATATCATTCTGAAATTTCGCACATAATCTTTTCTCCTCAAAAACGCTACACATTTGTCGGAACAGACGATATCGGGGTACTATAGCTTATACCTATCATTCAAAGAACACTTTAAAATCAGGTTCTCGTATGGAAACTTTCTTATTTGTGAAGAATACTTAATATAGCTTCGGCCTGTTAATCGACTGCATTGCAGTCTGTAGGCGCAGGTTGAAGGCCCTTGGAGCCATGTTTCCGGATAGGGATCACATCGCCTCGCTAGCACCCAGCAGAATACTGGACTTCATCAATATGCTGGGGCTAAGCGAGTCCCTGTGAGTTAGGTGAGGGCACAATAGACCTAAGGTCGCAGTGCATTCCTCAATTATTTATCTATCTATCTATAGCTTCGGCACAACTTTAGCTAACGTTACTTATTATAGCTTCGGCACAACTTTAGCTAACGTTGTAATCTTGTCTATTTTTTAGCTACGATGCAAATATCTACAACTTAAATTCGTCGTTACTAATATGCAAATCGAATAAGGCACTCTTAAATTAGCGATAAACAGTAAGCAAAATACTAATTGAAAAAAATTGTATTAAAACTTGTTGAAACGGCTCGAATACCGTGCGCGTGGAAAATATAGATTTCGCCACACAAACTCATGCAAAATGCATGATCCAAAGAAGAATTTTCTAGCTAGGACTTTTTTGTGGAAAATTCACCGAAATAAGTTCGCATTAATGCAGTGAAGCTCTCAGCGTATTTGGTAAATATTTTACTTCAGGGTTGCATTCCACAAATTACTGGCTGCGCTATTTTCGTTCGTAAGTTCTGACGTCGTGCTGTTGCTGCTCGTGTAGCTGTGAATTTTCCGCTTATTGCGCTGGCATTTACTGTTATTGCACTTGATGCGATGCATTTCTTAACGACTTTCGTATGTTTAGGGTTTGTTGAACTTTTCTCGCAGCTACACAATAACCGTTATGTCGAGACAAATACAGTTTTTAAGCTTGTTGTTGTTGAGCGAGAACTTTTAATGTCTCTTTCTTTGTTCGTTTTGTATATTTTGTAGTTTACGAGTTGTTTCCTAAGTTCTTCAATGTTTACGATATTACTCCTTATTATTTTTATGCGTCGAAAATTGAGTATTTGATTCGTGGAACTCTTGTTGTTTTTAGAAAGTAAGTTCGAAGCTCTTGCAACGTCATTAATGGTTTGGTTTCGGAAGAGTTTTCAGTGTCGGACAACTGGTTCGCAGAAACTCCGAAAGGCTTTAACTCACTACAAAAGATATATGCAAACATAATTGCAACTTACTTGCGGTATGTAAAAGCGGGTTTCAAATAATATAAACGGCTCTCTGTGTGAAATCCAAATTAATTTTACTACAAATGATTTTGCTGCATTAAAAGCTGGATATCTGAAGCTGAAGGATGTGTCGATTTTCAGAGCGATATCTCAAAATCTGACGAAATAGTTCGCATATATACACACAGAAAGACAGAAAGACAATACTTTTGCTTTATCACACGGAGCAAGAAAAAAATCACACGGAGCCAAATCTGGTAAATGCGGTGGTTGATCGATGGTGGTATCCATTACGATTTTGGTTTTGAATTCGGTAAAACCGGGGTTTGATGCGATGATGAATTATCATCGTGGGGAATCATCTTCTTTCATAATTCCGGCCATTTCCGACGGATGTTCTCACGCAAATGCGTCAAGACGGCCAAATATAACTCCTTATTGACCATCTGTCCCTCCGAAATAAATTCTTGACGCACTAAACCACGAATACCGAAAAAAACAATAAGCATCACCTTGATTTTAGAGTCGCTTTGGCCTGGAGTTTTTGGTTTTGGCTCAGTTTTTTCCATTCCGATGATTGTTGACTTTGTTTGTCGTCTAACTCATAAGCCCATATACAAGTAGCATCGGCACTTATATTACTCTCCCTTAATTGCATGTCCAAATAGACCGGTTTACGGTACTCTCTTTGAAAAAATTCAATTTTATCAGGACGAGTTGCGCCAGAAAGCGTTTTATATCCAAAATATTGTACAACAGGCACCACGCTGTGTTATATGAAGGTATGACCTCTATGAGATACCATCCGAATGCGATCGCAGCTTCCATGCAACATTAAACGATAGTCATGCGCAGTCAATCAAATATTTATGCCCATTTCAAAAAGCAATAAAAGGTTGCAAAAGGCAGCTGAAATTTCACTTCTTTCTTTGAAATTTCATTTAAATTATTTATATTTAACTTTGTTAAATTTATATGGCTCCGCATAGGCCCCCTGGAACGGATCTCAACTCGATATAAGTGACATATGGTCGCCATGATAAACTTGCCACGCTTGAGACAAATCAACAAAGCGTATGTGAATATTTATGACCATTATACATACAGGGTTGAGTGTTTATGTGTGTGCTTTTTCCAAGTAATCAAGAAAACCAAATATTCCATTTTTATGTCGAGTGAAAAAGACATTCCGCAATGAAAATGAAATGAACACGCATTTATTTTCAATCACATACATACGCACACACACATACATACACGAAGTTGTGCATATTGGAAAACCGATATTATATTCTAGCAGTTAGCTATGCAAAAGTATCGAAATAAAGTAAAATTGTTAGCAAAACAAACCAAAAATGAAAAGCCAATTGTGGTGTCATATCTAAACTAAATTGAAAATTTCAGCTTGCAGTGCAATTCGTAACTAAGCGAAGCTTTTATTATATAAAGGGGAGGAATAGCTTGTATTTCAGCAGAAAAGAATGAAATTCACAATTCCTCGACAATCTTAGTTCGAAAACTTATTGGAGGATGTTAGCTTAAGTTAGGTTATGAGGTCGTTCGTAACAGCGATCTCACTTAGACAGCCTAGAACTGTCATAGGGCCATCGTAAAGATTTTTAGCATTACCACATGAATGCCTAGTAAGAACCTCTACAATTACGGGAAGATGAATTTAGCTAAGGGCAGTATCCTACACCCTACTGTAGGCCAAAATGAGCTTAAAAGCTGGTCAAACTCAAATTCATATCCAACTCCGTTTCGTTCTGATGTGAGCGGGCAAGGGTGCTACTCCTTACCAAGCAACCAGGCACGAGTCGGAGTACTTAATGACACTTCTGGTGAGGACAGACGCTCCTTGCCTGGCTTTGAACGCACAGTAAATGAGCCGCTCTGCTGTCGTAGTGAATTCTCAACTCCTTAAAAGAGCCTGCACTTCTTACCAGTACGTTTACCGCCACCTTAATAGCAGGCACTCCGGCTGAAAAATACTACCAAGCCAAGATTGGCAGAATGACATGCACGAAAAAGTTCACCTCCTTGCCTCACTTGTCTTACTTAAAAAATATGCCGTTATATACAAAACCCAATGAAAATACTCTTTGCACATATTTTACTAGTATACGTGCATGCATAAAAGAACAAAAATTGAATAATGTTGTCCATCTGCTTTTCGGAGAAAATCGAAATTAAGTGCGCGGATGCATTCCGAATGTTGACTGTGGCATACGGAGAAGCTACCTTGGACCGAAGCAACGTTTATCGGTGGTACAAAATGTTCTCAGAAGGCCGAGATGATGTGACAAAAATTGGCTCTTGCACCACGATAACGCCCCTGCTCACACATCGTTGCTTGCGCGCAACTTTTTGGCCAAACACAACACACTAATGATGCCGCAGCCACCGTATTCCCCAGATCTGGCCTCCTGTGACTTTTTCTTGTTCCCTAAACTGAAGAAGCCCATGGAAGGACGACGTTACGCTTCTCTTGACGAGATAAAGACGGCATCGAAGGAGGAGCTGAAGAATATAAAAAAAAAAATGATTTTTTGTAGTGCTTCAAAGATTGGAAAAACTGTTGGCACAAGTGTATAATATCTCGTGGGGATTACTTTGAAGGGGACAAAATAGATATTCATGAATAAATAAATAATTTTTGAAAAACACAAAATTCGCGATACATTTTGAACACACCTCTTATACCACGTGCATCCCAAAAGACTGATGCCATAACCTTGCCAGCCGATTTTTTGTCTTGCCGCGCAAGAGAAACGCTTCACAATATGCAGTCCACTAGGCTGACTGTCAACTCGACTCGATTTATTTCACTGGTGCACAGCCCAAATACAACCGTATTTCCCCCAAAAACCAATGTTTTCTTAACGCGAATTGCTTTCTCTTCTAGTAGTTATAATCTAAATAACAGAAATCATATAGATGATATTAGTTGTGTTACCTCTGTATCAGCCCCAGTAAAACGTGGACGGGTGCTCTAGTATTATATATTATTTTATACCCCGTACATATATTAAGTTTGCCCAGTAGCTTTTAATAACGTGAATGAAATGTCGGATACCATATCTTTATACATAAAGATTACGTGTCACGTTGTTTGTACGCGATGGATTCCTAAACCACTGAACCGATTTTAGCAAAATTTAGCACACAGTGTCCAGTTTGAAGCAACTTAGAATATAGGACAGTCAAAACAATTCATAAATAAGAAATACTTATAGTATAAGCTGCATTAAATGGACGCTCTATTAAGCGGACATCTTTATTAACATATTGACAACTCGTCGATATTTAGTAAGTACAATCTATTAAACGGACAACTCTAAGTATTATGTTAAACGATGTACAGGACTAACTATCGACTCAAAAATTAAACTATACTGCATAATTTTAGGAGTAAGAAATCAAACCACTCGATCACGCTTTAAAAACATTTTTGAAAACAACCAAAAAGTCATAGTATAATGAAACCCACCCGAAACGAAAGATATAACAACAAACATTAAAGGAAGATAACGTATAGGTGAATCAGTGGTCGCGAAAAGCAAGAGAAGGAGCGTAGTAGCACTTTGAAAGGTTAAAAACGGTTCATTTCGACACCCAACAAAACTACAAGTCTTATAGAAAACCCTTATATGAGAATGTCGTAAGTAATGAAATGTTTTTTGCACAGACTACTTTGACATAACCTCTACATTTATATGAATATTTGAAATAACCAAAAAACATTATTTTCAGTCACAAATTCTCATGTTAAAATTCCAATACTTTAAAAAGTCAGTAGCACAAAATAACATAATCACCCTTCAGACTCATCTAATAAAGCATACTCATTTTCGACGTCATATTTTTGTGATTTTCGAAAATACTTAAGTTCGGCTCCGCTTAAAATTGTTCCTAATTACTCATCGCTTAAATTCCCTGCTCATTATAAAGGACGAAGTCCATTAGAAAAAATTTTGCCTTGTTAAATTAGATAATTTCTAACCAAGCAGTATCAACGAATTATAAATAATATTCGTTACGCTTCTGCTTACCCTTTCTCGAAATATCCTTCACTTTGCATAAAAGATGCAAGCGGGAGATTTATTTATGCAGCACTTTGCCATTCGCATGCAGCGAATACAGCAGCTTTAAGGAAGAGGAAAGACGACAAGCGATGACCTTCATTTGCTTCACTGACGGCATATAAATCTAAGCTGAATGCTAAGTACACAATCACACACACATACACGAATATGTATATGGTGAGGCAGTAATAAGAGAAAGAGAGGGGTTAGGAAAGTGCATACTCGTATAATAAGTAGTGAACAAAGTGAATGAAAGCGAAATTTGCTAATTAAATAGCCGACAGTTAAGCGCTAAATACGAATTGGCGTTTAGCCGATTTTCAAGCAAATATTTATTCGATGGCAGCAAATAGATTTATGCTGTGAGCTCAACGTCTGCAAACAAGATCGCCTGCCAGAGCTGGGTAAACACTTACACACTCACACACGTCAAACGTTATACTATATATATATTCGATTGCATCAATGTGGCAGCGCTAAGCCATAAATCATTGACGGTACATTGCCTTCGAAATGCGAAAACCCAAAGATGCGCGACGCCCCACTGAAAGCGCTACCCGAAACAAAAAACATTACGAGCAAAATAAAAAGGCGAAATTTGTAGAAATTGTGCGATATTAAAAAGGGAAAACCAAATCAGAAATTTATGTCGAGCAAATGTGAGCGGGAAACGTAAAACACATCGAAAATAATGAGGCATGCAGTTAGAGAAAAATAACGAAAAATGTTGCTTCGTGTTTGAGGCGAAAGTTATGTACGCTGAGAGAATGAAGGCAAATTTATTGTAAGGATAATTAAATTATCTTCCTAAGACTACTTTTTAAAAATTAATATAAAGTTTTTCTTAGCTGAGTAAGTAGTGAAATTATTGCAATAGATTCTGTAGACATTTGCTGCAGCATTTAGGACCTCATAAGTTTCTCAAAGCACTTTTTAAGGAAGAAAATCTATGGCAACTTATTTAGAAGAGTTAGCCACGAAATTTTCATTATAAAATCAGTTGTTGGTGAATAATTGAGTATAGTTAACAAAATTGAGGACATTCCACTCAACTGTCTCCTTAACTAACTTAGACAGACTACATATGTATATCGAAACAACATTCATCTATATCTGTACTGATAAAGCGCTTCTTCTAGCACTTGGAAATTTCGGTAGAAGCATTTGTTATTATTTTTCTTTAAGAAAGATAAAAAAGGAGCTTAAACTTTAACTTTACATATGTGGACGACTGTTTGATTTTTTTTTTTTTTAATACATACAGTCCACGACTAATGAAATATGGCGAATTTCACATTCGTTTAATCAATTATCACAATTAAATTTGTTCCATTAAAAATTTGATTGTGGTTTCTGTATGTTTATTGGTATTCTGTATGTATAAAAAAGGTGAATAGTAAAATCTACGGTCTATCATAATAAAATAAATTTTTTGCAAAATTTATTCTTTTATTCAACATAGTTCCCTTTATCCTTCAATTTCCCCTGATCCTTCAAATTTTCACTACCGTTTTTGCGATCATCTCTTCATTCAACGAAAATTTCTTCCCAGCGAGCATTCTTTTGTGTTTTGAGAACATTCAATACTCGCTAGGGGCCATATCTGGGGTATACGGTGGATGTCGTTGCAATTCGAAGACCAATTCATGGATTTTTCACTTCACTTGTGACACGGTGCATTGTCTTGGTGAAGAGAACTTTTTTTTTCGATTTCATCTTTCAATCGATCCAATACCAGTAGACATTGCTCTGAAAAATCAACTCATAGTATTTGGTCAAAAGTGAGCTGGCGCGACACTCACTTTGCACAGAGCGTTCTCATATCCAAATATTCGTAAATAATACTCGCACCATCTACGTGTTCAGTTGATATCTTTAGAGAGCTTGCCATCTCGAATAACTTCACTTTACGGTCATGCGAAATTATTTTGTGGACTTGTAGATGTTTTCGTGTCTGCAACAACTTTTTTTGGGCGTCCACTGCATTCACCTTCTTCGATGCTATTTTAGTCAAGTATGAACTTAGCATACTAATCTTTGATGGTTCATTTTCTTTGGGCAGCGTCTGAAAACTCGTCACCGCGCCATATGTTTGCTCCAAAAATTTTATATTTCCCCTTCATAAAGCATCATTTATTAATTTCAAAGAGGCTTAAGACAAACAATCTTAACATGTGAAGGATCTTCTTATACCAGTTAACAATTGACAACTTAGTCCTGTCATAAGCTCTGTTACAAGAAGCAACTATTTTTTTGTTGGCAAACCATATATATTTTTCTCCAAACTTCTGTGTGCTATCTTCTTCAACTCTATGAACAAATATACACAAAAGTTAAAGCAAGAAAATAAATTTGAAGCCACACTGAATTTTTTTTGGCTGATGCAGATTCGTGCTGGAAGATCGAATACTCTTCATCCATGAGAGTATTGTTGGAGGACTGCTTTACCATGCTTTCTTCAACATCTTGCTGGTACACTTTTGAGTCAGGTTAAACGTGTTTTCACAAGAGTGAAGAGGTGGATTGCCTTTATAGGAGACTATCCATCATACGATTACAGCAGTTGAATGGTGACAATCTTGAAACTATTATAAAAGTTTAATGAAATGAATTTGTGTTTTTTTTTTTTTAATTAAATTAAATAGTTGAAGAGAATTCAATTAAGAAAATAAATATCGAACTGGGAACGGTAATAGTGGTTCAATTAAATGAAATTTTATTAAGTAGGGCTCGATTAGCCAAAATTTTAATTTAGCAATGTGAGATTAATTGATAGTAAATTGTCTTAATTAAGTGAAAATTAATTTAGTGTTTTTAGCAAAGTTAATAACTACATTTTATGAAGTGAATTTGTATATTTTTTTGAATAAGCTAAATAGTTGAAGTCAGTTAAATAAAGGAAAATTATATTGAACTATCAAAGGTAATTACACTTTAATTAAGAGAAGTTTAATTAAATATGGTTCGATAAATTTAATTTATTTTTATTTTAGTTATTCACTGGAAGTAAATTGAGTTAATTAAATTCAATTAAGTCATCAACTGGATCCAATTAAGAAAAACAATTTTGAATTAATAAAAGTTCAAAGTTTCTAAATAAATCAAGTTCAATTAAGTGAAAGTTCAATTAATCAAAATCCTAATTTAACAGTCTGGTATTAAATTAATTGAGCATTTTTTCATTAAGTTAATAATTGAGTCAAATGCATTTATGAAAAAATATATCAAATTATTACCGGCCAATTATAATGTCTTTAAATAAGTCCAAATGAAATTAAATTGAGCTGAGTTCATTTAAATGGAATTTGTTTGTTTTTGAGTAAATTTTTTTTATTTTTTTTCTTTTTAATTTTTGAAATAAATTCAAATTCACTTAACAAAGTAGTGCAATTAAGATAAATTTCATGACAATTAAGTAATTTAAATTTAAATATTAATAAATTTAATGCAACTCATTCCAACTAATCCAATTGCACTAAACATGAATGAAATGCGATTGCCATACATTTAATTAATTGAAATTCCACTGTAGTAAATAAACAAGAAACGAGCTATTGATCACTAGGCTGAACTTATAAATTACTTATCGTACGGTTTTCTGTAATCAATGCGCATAATGCAACAAGAATGATGAAACAGATTTATGCTAATAATTCACGTATGCAGCGTTTCATATTCTGCAGCACGATGAATTTGTCAGAAACACAATCAGCGCACAGCAGCCTTAACGACTGACGATGTCTAGCGGTTATGGGGGACAAGAGCGCTGTTCGTGTGCCGGCAAGACACTGAATTTTGATCAAAGTCACAGCAAGTTACATGACTTGTACAAAGCAAAAGGCACGCGGAGCTAAATGGCGCAGACGGCAATTCGCCAACTCGTTGAGAAGACTTCAGCGCGTGTGTATAAGCCATGTGGCTTAGGAGCCCTATTGTTGGTTGGGTTACAAGGTGAGTGGGGGTCATCATGCGCATTCAACTCATTGCCTATGCATGAAAGTTAAATTTTATTATTTGTTTATCAAACATCATATTAAAGCCAAATTACGGCATCTATTGTAGTTTTCGACCGACTCGAGAACTTTAATTGTTTACGCTCGCCAAACTAGAGCGAGATCAAAGTGAGTTGCCAATGAACGTTGTGAATAGTTGGACTTAAAATATGGCAAGAGTGCGAATGACAAGAAAAGCAATGAAACCGTTATAAGAACAGCAGCTATATTTTTTAGAAAACGTCTTAAAGCCGACAGTGAAAGGGTATGTTTATAATCCATATTTTTATTATATTTTGTGTCTATAGATAGAAAGGGTATACACATACATATATAATATACGTTTTATTTAGAGAATGAAACAATTTTGTTTGAATTGTCAATTATTTTAGACAAGAAGCACAACATAAAAAAGTGTTGGATATATTATATAAGTTCCATGGATATTAAAAAGCATGCTGCAAAATAGACTCATTTCATATTTGCAGCTATTATATTTGGGTGCCTGAAGGTACAGATTTGAACCCATTGAACTACAATTTGTGGTCAGAATAAAAAAACATCAAGACAGAAGTTTTGAGAGTCTCAAAGATATAGTTGATTCTTGTAACAGAACTTATGGCAAGACTAAGTTGTCAATAGTAAGCTGGTATAATATAATGAAGATCTGCTCTGAACCTTATAGGCTTATATCCACTTAAAACTCAGAAAAAAACACACTTTATGTGAATTTTTTTAAATCAGCAGACAAAATTTTAAGGTACTATAATAATCGGCGATTTATTTTGAAAAATATAAGAAACCAATAATTCTATGACCTAGATGGATATATCCAAAAAAAAGTTATCTATTTTAGGCACAAAGATACATTGTTATGAATGGAACACGCTCTCTTATTTTCATTGGGATAACCCACATATTGGTCGATATATGCGGTACAAAGTCACCCGGAAATTCGAGAGTCTTTATATTAATGGGGGATAAGGGAATTCTTGGTCCGATTCAACCCGTTTTTGACATACATACCATTATAAGAGAAGGATTATCCGTTAATTTCAGTTATATATATATATATCTGAATCACACATTGACGAACATTTTCGATGAAAAGTGAACTATAGGTACCGGGGCCTAAATAAATTAAAATAATTTTTGGTCATGAGGTATCACACACTAAAAGCATTTTCGTGCAACATTTTATGCCGCCCTATTAACTGCTTCTGGATTTGTGTACTGGAAAGTAAAAGAATCAAGAGGAATTTAAAATTATGCGATATGGGATGGAGACGTGGTTGTTGTTATTCATTTTCACAATGCCACATAAAAATGTAAGTCGAATACCACCTACTGAATTTTGTCCAAATCGGTAGGTCAGTTCCCTAGAGTTGGGGTTTCACCAAAAAGTAGGCAGTGCCAGACCCATCGTCCAATTTTTACCTTGATCCCTATAAAAACCTTCTCATAGAATCCCGGTATAAAATTTTTGCGTCTCTTGCACATTTAATCTTTGATTTATCGCGCTTTTAGCAGTTTTTAACAGTACCGTTGTATGGGTAGGAGTTCTTATAATATTCATGCTGAGCGAGTTTAGTTGTTGTAGCTTTAGTGGCCCACCGATGCCCCTGGCTACTGCGATCCCCCAGCTTTATATTTATATTTTAATTTAGTGCTTAGTTATGGCACTTTATAGGTTTTCGGTTAATGGCGATTTGTGGGCGTGGCAGTGGTACAATTACGCCCACCTACGAACTCGGATTTTTTTTGTACCAGGAACCTGCAAGTTTCATCGAGATATATCGATTTTTACTCAAGGACTTTAAATTTTCTCGTCACCCTGATCATTTATATAAATACTAGTGGATCCGGCCACACTTTGCTGTGGTATACGTTTTATACTATTATTCATATCATAAGCTATTCAATACAGTGAAGATTTTATTTACGAATAAATGCGAAAAGTTTTTTGTCCGTATAAGAATCCAAGGGATTGTACTTGAGATTTAATTTTCAATAACTTCATACAAATAAATTTCATTGGAAAAAATAACAAATTTAAGGCTGCTTTCTCTCCAGTTAATAGAGCTTTCTCTGTATTTTTTATTTATGAATGTTTTTTTACTATCCTATCTTCTAAGTTGGTTTGAACTGGACACGGTGTGATAAATTTTACTAGAATCGGTTCAGTAGTTTAGGAGTCCATCGCGGACAAACAACGTGACACGTGATTTTTATACTCTCGCAACAAAGTTGYTAAAGAGAGTATTATAGTTTTGTTCACATAACGGTTGTTTGTAAGTCCTAAAACTAGAAGAGTCAGATATAGGGTTATATATACCAAAGTGGTCAGGGTGACGAGTAGAGTTGAAATCCGGATGTCTGTCTGTCCGTCCGTCCGTCTGTCCGTCCGTGCGTCCGTCTGTCCGTCCGTCCGTGCAAGATGTAATTTAGTAAAAATTGAGATATCATGATGAAACTTGGTACACGTATTTCTTGGCTCCATAAGAAGGCCCACTGCCACGCCCACAAAATGGCGGAAACCGAAAACCTGTAAAGTGTCCTAACTAAGCCATAAATAAATATATTAAAATGAAATTTGGCACAAAGGATCGCATTAAGAAGGGGCATATTTGGACGTAATTTTTTGGAAAAGTGGGCATGGCCCCGCCCCCTACTAACTTTTTTGTACATATTTCAAAAACTACTATAGCTATGTCAACCAAACTGTATAGAGTCGTTTCCATATACAGTTCAAAAATGGAAGAAATTGGATAATAACCACACCCACCTCCCATACAAAGGTTATGTTGAAAATCACTRAAAGTGCGTTAACCGACTAACAAAAAATGTTAGAAACACTAAATTTGACGGAAGAAATGTCAGAAGGAAGCTGCCTCCAGGTTTTTTTTTTTAAATTGAAAATGGGCGTGGCGTCGCCYACTTATGGACCAAAAACCATATCTCAGGAAGTACTCAACCGATTTCAATGAAATTCGGTACATAATATTTTCTTAATACCCTAATAATATGGGTGAAATCGGTTCACAACCACGCCTGAAATCTCGATTATCACTTTATCATGCGAGAGTATAAAATGTTCGGTGACACCCGAACTTAGAACTTCCTTACTTGTTTTTACTTAAATCTCTTTAGAAATTATATAGAAATATGTTCTCAAAGTTATAGATGGGAATTCGACATATTGTAGAAGCTTGTGGGGAAATAGTGGCCGAGCGTCGAGTAGGTATGTAAGCGCTTGAGCAGACTTTGATGGGCAAATATCGGTTTTTCCTTTTTACGAGTTTTCTTAACTGGCGGGCAGGATAGAAAAAAAACTAAACGTCGTATGGAATTGGAGCAAAGTTTATTATCTTTGGCATTCAATTATCTTCTATTTCAACTAGAAAAAGCTCAGAAAAGTTTAGTTTGAACATATTTTTAAACAACATCAACATTACGTCTTTTGGTCAAAAACCACTTTTTTTAAATTTTTCTTCGTTCAACTAGAACATAAGTTATTAAAAAATATGAATCTCTTTGAAATTTTTGTTTCCGATAGAAATTGTGGCCTGTATCCTGCCCGCCGTTCGACAAATGCACATGCCAGATGCATCGGGTAATTGCTTCCACAAATAATTTGACTTTCGAAAAATCCTATTCGGAAGATACTCTTGAATAGTGAAACTTTGAAAATATAAGCAAACATTTTTTTATTTTTCCTAAACCAGATGGAATCAATCAGTGTTGAAGTGTTTTTTCGAAACCTCAATACATAGTCGACTAAATTTTCTTTTTAATAAGACTATGCTGTTTAAGCTGCTAGATCATTATATACTATCTTCTGGTGTAAAGTCTCATAATAAAGAATTAGAAAGGCTTTAAAATGTGACTGAAGCCATCAATTAAATTCATTGTTAAATTAAATTGATCAAAACACAGTGTTTTTTTTTTTTTTTTTTTTTTTGAAATTGCAGAAAAAAATGTTTGAAATTTCTTTTTCGCCCACACACATTCATCTTATGGCTTTTATGTATGAAATCTGTCATGTTTATCTCTTTGTGGGGACATGAATTTTATGTACTCTCAAAGGTATACAACGGGCACCACGC
Source organism: Bactrocera latifrons (assembly GCF_001853355.1). NCBI lineage: Eukaryota > Metazoa > Arthropoda > Insecta > Diptera > Tephritidae > Bactrocera > Bactrocera latifrons. The sequence continues at coordinate 984,494 of NW_017537112.1, read as the reverse complement.
GGTGTTATATAAAGGTATGACCTCTATGACATACCAACCAAATTCGATCACAGCTTCCATGTAACATCAAAAGACGGTTTCGTTTTTTGCAAACTTTAGTCATACGAAGGCAATCAAATATGTATGCCCATTCGCAAAAGCAATAAAAAGTTGCAAAAAGCAGCTGAAATTTCGTTTAAATTATTTATATTTAACTTTGTTAAATTTATATGGCTCCGCATAGGCCCCCCTGGAATGGATCTCAACTCGATATAAGGGACATATGGTCGCCATGATAAACTTGCCACGCTTGAGACAAACCAAAAAGGCGCATGTGAATATTTATGACCGTTATGCATACATGATTATGTCTGTATGTGCGTCTGTGTTTTTTCCAAGTAATCAAGAAAACCAAATAATCCATTTTTATGACGAGTGAAAAAGACATTCCGCAATGAAAATGAAATGAAAATGCATTTATTTTCAACTACACACGCACACATACACGAAGTCATGCAAATTGGAAAACCGATATTATATTCTAGCAGTTAGCTATGCAAAAGTATCGAAATAAATGAAGAAATAAAGTAAGATTCTTAGCCGAACAAACCAAAATTGAAAAGCCAATTGTGGTGTCATATCTAAACTAAATTGAAATTTTCAGCTTGCGGTGCTTTTGTAACTAAGCAAAGCTTTTATTATACATATAGATAGATTAGATGTTTTTTAGATTAATAGCTATTACTTCAATTGAAATGAATGGAAGTCACAATTTCTTGGCAATCTTAATTCGCTTTGTGGAAGACAGTTAGCTTAGGTTAGGTTATGAGGTCGATCCTAATAGCGATCTTACTTAGACAGCCTAGAACTATCATAAGTCTGTCCGTTCAGATTTTTGCCTTATCACATGAACGCCTATTTGCACAATGCAATATAAGAACCTCTACAATTTTGGCAAGATAAATTTAGCTAAGCGAAAGTAGTTTAGTAGATCTCCTACGTTCTACTCTAAGCCAAAGGAATCACGAAATCGTACAGAAACTGCGCACGTGACGTTTATAAGTCAAGCGCTAGAGCGCCAATGGAGGTCCAACTCAGGCCCATTCTAATATGAGCGGGTCAAATGTGACTCTTCTGATCAGCACGTCACTTTTGCAGTTGGCAGCGACCCAAATGAGTGTGATTATGATGAAGCTCGATGATACTTCTAGTGAGGACAGACGCTCATTGACTGGCTTTGAACGCACAATTAGTGAGCCGCTCTTCTTTCTGCTCCTTAGAAGAGTCTGACCTTCGTACCAGTCGTTTGCCATCACCTTAATAGTGGCCATTTTTGGCTGAAAAATACTACAGTGGTTTCGTAGCCTAATCGGCGGACAGATCTTCTATAAAACTCTCCTCCTAGCTTCGACCCATCCATAAAAAAGCACACCACCTCACCTCTTCTCCAACGATTCCTCCCTAACCACATATCCCTCGTGTGAATGTGAGCAGATATTTTCTTATTAGTCGCCATGTGTAGCCTCTGCGATGCAGTGATCTAAGATTTCAGGAATGTAGTTGAAAAAGGAGAGAATTTTGGCAATAAAACACTAAGTTATGCCAACTGACTAGTCAGTCGCAGATGAATTATCAGCAAAGACGACAGTCTTCAGACAAACAAGTGTAGTCAGTATATTTTTAAAGAAAAAGCTTTTTCATCCCTAAATTTATATTTGAAAAATATTAGTTATTTGTGTTGATCAAATTCCAACCGAAGCTCCTTGCGGTGACCACCACTAACCCTAATAGATGCATATAAAATCAGTCGGAGGAAAAAACTAGTTTCATTAATATACGGCTGCTATATATATTTCTGGCCTAATAATGAATATAGGAATATTTATCAACGAAAATGGTTTTATTGTTTTTTAAAATATTCTCCATCAAGATTTATACACTTTTGCATGCGCTCAAATCAATTTTGGAAGCACTTTTTCCACTCCGATTGAGACACCTCCAAAACATGGTTTTTGAATGCTTCAACAGCATATTCTGGCGACGAAAAACGTTGACCACGCATTATTTTCTTGATGTGTGGGAATAAAAAGAGTTCATTGGGTGCCAAGTCAGGGCTGTACGTCGGATAACCCATCAACTCGACGTTTTGGCCGGTCAAAAAGGCGCTGGTTTGAGCCGATGTGTGAGAGCTCGCATTGTCATGGTGCACAATGATYCGTCTTCTCTTGTTCGTTTTTCGAATTTCTCCGAAGACTTCAGGCAAACAAATGGTGGTGTACCACTCAGAATTGATCATTCTGCGTTGCTCAAGCGGAACAGTCGCCACATGACCAGTTTTGCCGAAGAAACAGGCGACCATTTGCTTCGAAGTGCTTCTTCCACTAACAACTTTCGTTGGATTTGGCTCGTCTTGGAAGACCCACTCGGTCGACCCACTCGGTCGATTGCTGCTTGTTTCGGGCTCATACGCATAGTTCCATGATTCGTCACCTGTAACGATCTTACAAACGTCTTTTGTAGCACCACGATCGTATTTTTTCAGCATTTCTTTACACCAATCCACACGAGCATTTTTTTGAGCGATTGTCAAATTGTGCGGGATCCAACGAGAACAAACCTTTTTTACGGCCAGGTGTTTATGCAATATCGAATGTATGCTGGTGGGAGAAATGCATAGGCAGATAGAGGCATTCTGAAGGTATGTTACATGACGGGCTTGCATTATCAGTTCATGTACGACATCGATGTTTTCTGGCACAACGGCTACTTTTGTACGATCTTCACGGAATTCGTCTTTGAGCGAGCGTCGGCCACGATTGAATTCGTTGTGCCAGTTTTTCACAATGCTATAGGATGGTGCTTCATAGCCATACAAAGATTTTAGTTCATCGATGCACTCTTGTCGGGATAATCCACGTCAAAAGTTGTGAAAAATGGTCGCACGAAAATGTTCACAAGTTAATTCCATTTTTTGGCAGAGATGAATTTTTTAATTCCCTGTAAATAAAACAATTCACGATTAAATGACAAAACGTTCTGAGTGATGTTATGCTAAAAAATGTCAAACTTTTAAATGGAATAGTCACATAGCTCTTGGCAACACTTAGCCTTGCCGAGGCCAGAAATATATATAGCAGCCCGTATTATATTATAGATAATCTAGAGCTTGACCGAAGCTTTATGGAGTTGGATAAGGCGCAGTTTGGGTATTTGACATCCATATTTTAGCTGGCAATTCTTTCGCAATAGTTGGTGAATTCGTTGTCGAGTAACTGACAATCATAGCTCGTCTTTAATTTTGCAACAACTCATCATAACCTCAGTGGCAAATTGCGTAATAGCAGTTTTGTCTATTCACTTATTGTGAAAATATTATCACCAGAACAAAGCGATGTCGCTGAGAAGGTCGAACGGCTTCAATTTTCGCAGCAGATGTATTTTTTACGTTTTCAATTTAATCTAAAATGCGCAGAGTTGTTCCATACGTCTGGCAGCAACTCGCGAACGGTGCAGAACCCGGTCACCATGGTCTTCGTGTACACTCCCAACAACGGTTGCTATATTTTCATCACCGTGTGCTGGACGTGGTCTATTCGGTATATTATTCCGTATAGAATGCTGTGTGTCAAATCCTTATTCCAGGAAAACATATTCCTTACATAACGTGAATTCTCGTAAATAAATTTGAACGATTTGAAAAAGATGTTCAAGTGTATAAGGTGCGTTCCAGAGTAAACAGGACTTTTTGAATCTAGCGAGCCCTTATGGCGCCATCTATGTCGACTGGTGCATTAGAATCTGCTATCCTTATCGATTGTCCAGTGAGTGAATTTCATGAGATTTCATTGATTGGAAGTGAAGTTATTGTATTTTAAGTGTCAGTATGTTTGTATTATCAGTGCGAAAATAAGCTTCGAACAAAGAGCCAACATTCAATTTAGTTTTAGAAGTGGTGAAACTTTTACCGAAACGTTTCAATTTTTGAAAGAAGTTTATCCCGTAGCGCGAGCGCACGAGAGGTTTCAACATTTTCAAAGTGCTCGTGAAGGCATAAATGATGATCAACGTGTGGGCCAATCAAAATCGGTGATAACCAAAAATTCCATGCGTGAAATCATCAAAAATCAGCCGAAATCATCATTAAAATTCACGGAAATGGAATTGAACATCATCAAAACATCGATTTAACCGAACATTTGAGCTTGCGAAAGGTATGTGCACGCGTTGTTCCGCACAAATTGACTGACGGCCAAAACTTGGTCAGAATCCAACATTCGAAGGACCTCTACTTGGAAGTCCCGTTACTAGGTTACGTACATACATAATTGAACTAAAATTTAATAAAATTGTGTATTTCCGAGAAATTTGTGTATATTTGTGAAATATGTGTATATATTTTTATACCCTGTACGGGTATTATCCTACGGTTTAACTAAAATTAACTCTTTCGCCTTTATATATACTTTTTTTTTTTTTTTTTTTTTTTTTTTTTTTTTTTTTTTTTTTTTTTTTTTTTTTTTGTTGTCAATTTATCCCGTTTTTGCTCGCGACTTCCAAGAAGGTCGCATAACGAATGGCATTTGGCTAATTACCCAAGCTGCGCGCAGAAAAGCCGCCGGCGATTGCTAATAAACAGCAGTGCCTGTAATTACCGTTATTATCAATACATACCTATTATTAATGGTTGCAGAAATCATATTGTGTGTTTGCAGAGTAATTTGGGTGTTTGCCAGTGCAAATTAATATACTATTTTAAGAGCTACACACTTGCGATCTATTCAACTTCAAGTGGGGATTTTATTTATTATTTACTTTACACTTTTTCCACACATACCCTTCCGCGACGGTGCGAAGGCACAGCTGTGGGCAGCGCCCACACAACAAATTTATGACATAAGAAGGAAAATTTTGTGTGTTCCTTATCTATTCTTGTGAGACAAAAAGTTTTTGTATTACAAAATTTTAAGGGAAAAAGTGAAAGGAATGCGTGGCGAGGCGCTGCAGATATGATATATGAAATGAACGCTGAATATTCGGGAAAAATTTCACATTTTAAAGTGTTGCAAATATTCAGTATTTAAATTATTTGCAGGTTCATTTGGCGTAAAGGGACTGTCAACGGGGCCAATAGCATCATTATATCCGGTACTTAGATATTAGTAAAAGCTTTACTTAGCATAACTTTTTTTACAAAGGACAGAAACTCAGTTAGACACAAACCAATGGCAATACTAACTTTCATTACTCATACGCCATGGCAACCCATAGCAAAGTTAATGCTTTTACTGCTCGCAAGACCTGCATATGTTGTTTCAACATCAGTTGACTACGCAAACCTTTCACTTCGCTTTGACCCGCAAGCCCTTGAAGCGTCACATACAAGTAAATATGTACTGGAAATAATTCACTCCGACCTACACGCTGAGGCTTTAAGCCAAGAGCAAACAACAACAACCTTTTTGTCCAACAACCTTATAAATCATTTGACTATTTTTGCTTCTACTGCCAATAAGACGAACACGCGCGCAAACACATTTAGATTTGTACGTATATAAAGCATTACTTAACTTTTAATCACTCATACGCCATGTCGTACACGTTACACTTTGAGCATCTTTCGACATGCTAATTCCTCTCCACACAAGCACCGAAGCAACATTACAGAAATTGACATTCATTGCTCGATTATTCACACGTTCTGCTATTGTGTCGCTGTCGATCAACTTTAATCGCTCGTCCATCATTTTTGTAAGCAAAACGGCGGCGGCAGCTGTACAAGCAAACAAATTATAATTTCTCATACAATTTCGCATACGTGTACGCTTAGCCTTACATATATATGTATGGTATTTGCTTTATGTGCTTAATGGAAGTGCATTACTTGTATGCTTCTACCTAACTAAGGTTGCCTGCTGCGCGTCGCCATAATTCTGTATGCAGAGAATATAATATTTATGTTGTATGTTTAGGTGGCTGCCCTTGCGCTTAAGCAAGCTTAAATTTCTAATTTACTTAATTCTGGCTTAATGAAAATTAGTCGCGACAGGCATACTTATGAGCCATTTCCATTTGCGCATATGTTAGTTTACGGAATTGTCTTATGCGGCTACGAAGTTGAACAATATTTGATAATAACTTCTCGTTTGAAGTAATTAAAATTTATTTTGTAGGAAGCATTAAATCAGTAGCTTGAATTAATATAAACTTGATGGAAGGTGCTTTATTTAAAATATATATTTGAATAAGTAAATTGTTGAAGATTGAGGAGATTAAAGTTAACGAATAGCAATGGTCTTAAAATAGAAAATTTTAATTATTTCCATTTAAATGAAATATAGACTGGGTTTGATATTAAAGATTGATCCACTTTGAGGTGACTTAGCTTTGTAAAGAAAAAAGACAGCAACTTCAAATTTATTGGGGAATGTTTACGATCATTCGAATTGGTTTTTCGAGATTAACTCTTTGAACTTTTGGCCGCGGGTACGTTTCATATAGTCCATTAATTATGTGCTATATACACTTTTGCCTTTACATATCCCCTCAGATAAAAGTAAAACGGTGTGATATCACACAATCTTGATGGACAGTCACTTGGAACAAAACGTGAAATAATCTGCTCAACGAAGTATTCTCTCAAAAAATCCATTGATTTATGCGATGTGTGCGACTGTGATGAAATGTCGCCGAGATAACGAGCGATAACGGTCGCCATTGACGATTATGTTCTCACCGGCATCGGTTTTGAAGAAATATGGACTGATAATTAAACCACCACACCAAACCACTGTTTTTCTTGATTAAATGACAGCTCTTAAACCACTTCAGGTTGCTCTTTGTCCAAAATCCAAAAATGAGCCTAATCGCTGTACAAGATTTAGCTCGAAAACGTCGGATCTTCTTGGATATTTTCAAAGCCCCATAGAGCGAAGCGATGTCGACGTAAAATGCAACAATCGTTTCAGTTCGAGTTGCTTCGAACTGCGCCGCAAATTGAGGAAAGTATTTCCATTTTAATAAAGTCATCGACTTTGTAGTTTCCGTCGATTTCGCAGTGAGCGCACAATCATCTAGTTCTAAGCAAGTATAGCTGTTCGACCATCGGAGTAAAAATATACTTCTCTGAAGGAAGCTACATTTCGATGCAGTACATCTACTGCTACCTTCATGGCAGCCAACTTCGCTTCAAAGACGCTATAGTGGTGTGGTAGCCTGGAAGTATAGTTGATGGAGAGCTCCCGACAAACCTCTTTCTCTTAACTTCGATTCATCCGTAAAAAACCTCACGCCCCTTCTCCAACAGCTTTGTCTCTCCTAAAAAAAACCCCCGCAGTTGTAAGAGCTGAGAAGGAAACGCCAAGAGAATTCTCTGCGATGTAGTAAATTCAACCGAAACAGTGAGAGTTTCAGTATGTCCCTGCTCAGAGCCAGCTGACACAATATTATACAAATTTTGAACTATTGAACCAAAATCTATTAATGTTCAATATTTTTTCTATTTTTGTCGAAATAATTATCGAATTTTAAACCTTTAGCTTTAATTAAAGTTTTAGGTATCTAACTACTTCAAATCCTTTATTCTCTAACAATTTTATTAGTTGTTAACAATTTTTTTTCGGGAATATTTCCTTGATTTTATAATGTAATTTTCCATATTAATACAAATATTACCCATATATACGAATTGGTAGGTGCTTCTTCAACTGTTAGTTCAAGTTATTTCGCGCCCAAATGTAGGCCTTTTTTGTTAGCTCATTCATTGTGAAAACTATTGAAGTACTTGGCATTAGGTTGGGAATTTATTTTATGATTGCACACATATAAAATAAATTTGCATTTATCCAATACAAATCATATACAATGATGCCAAAAGCAAGTAAATGAATCTGAAATTTACATCATTGCTGTACACTTTCAGACTTTTATTGAAATCTCTAATGCACCTATAGTACTCGGTTAGATGTCTTCGATTACTCTCGATTTTTGTATATAACGCTTCCGAGCAAAGCAATGTGTGACGCCACTTTCTGCTCAATTGGTGAAGCTAAAAATACTTACGGTTGCAATAGACCCAATAGTATAAAGAATGATCTGTAAGCCCATCAGTTAATTCAACTTATAACGAACTAGTAATATTTCATATAGCAGCTGTATATCTTCTTCTTCTTAAGCCGTATATCCCCCATCGCTTTTATTTCCTCAATTCACAATACTTTCTCGCATTCACATTACTAAGCAATTATATTTTTATATTTTTATACCCTAATAAGCTGCTTATTTCTCGAAATCGCCGATAGCATTTAGTTGTCATAACAACTGAGCGATCAAATATATATCTTTGTAGGGATTTTTTTTTTTTTTTTTTGTTTTTTTTTTGAGAGAGATCTTCACGAAAATCGGTGGTTATACTTATCCAAGGCAATGATACAATCTCCGAAGTAACTGTTCAGAACGGACTACTATAGAATACAGATGTCATGCAAACTGACCGATCGAAATCACGCGTTCTCTGCTTTTGAAAAAAATATGTATCCTCATTGGGCGCGGAAAACTAGGCCAAGGGGTTACTAAATGAAATAGAAAGCAAATCCGTCGCATTTGTGACTTGGAAAAGGTTTTTATAGTCGAAAGAGCACAGCTTTTGCCATTCTTTCTTATGTAGTTGCCACTTTTTGAAAGCATTGAAATTTATTATATAATATATCCAAATATGTGCCACGTATTTGAAATTATGCGAAAATTATTCACGAAGTCTTCAGACATATTTTAGAATAGAGTTGCCACCCTAAAAACTTTGCCAGTTAAAGTAGCCTTCGGGAAGGCTGCTAGAGTCTTCGAGTTTGACAAATTTTGGAAATTAAGGAAACCTCGAAAATGTTTTGTTTCATTTCCATCATATTTTTCTCCAGAGTTACCACCCACTAATATAAAATTTATTTGTTGAATGAATCCATCAGTTTTGCAAAACCGTTTCCACCCAAAAACAAGTTTGTGGGTTAAGAAAAACTTCGGGAATATTTTATTTCCAACATACTTTTCACCAGAATTATCGATATAACAAATTGCATATTAAAACTAAGCTGTTTAGGAAAGACTTTATGAAAATACGTAAATATTCTCGTCGATCTTCTCAATCTCTTCCAATAGCCCTAAAGGGTAATGCGTACTTGTATTTGGATAGTCCATTATTATCCATTCGTCTTTTTTTTCAATTTTCCTCACTTAACCTTCCACAACTAGGTGCGTCAAAATATATGATTAATGGCATAACTAACGATTTTTGATTTCGTCTAATCAAAGGCCGCTTAATGTATTTCAAGCATGAGAAAAATACATTTACGACGAGAGAAATCGCACTCAAAGAAAGGCGGGAGAGCAGAGCAGCTGATAATATTCACCTTCACATACATAGGCATTACAGTTTTACCATTATTGACATAACTGGATATACTATGTAGAGATTTATAAACATATATACGCATATACATATGTGTATGTATAAGTGTATGTTGTTGTACACATATACACAAAGATGTCATTTATGATTTCCACCTGCCAGTCACATACATAGACACTTACCTGTCAATATGAATCAAATCAAGTCAAACATTTCCGTTATTCACACATGTACTCACACCCACTCACATGCTCAATACGCACCCACAAAAGCAAATATTTACAGTTGGCAGCGTAAAATAACCGTATGAAATTCTACACCAACGGAAATTTCATTTTGCCATATTTTAAGGCGTATGAATTTCATAGCCATTTGAGGTAAGTTAATTGAAAATGCTTGCCATTATTAATTCAACTTATACAATTTGCATTTAGGCGTGTTCACACTTCATCGTTATGCGCTTAAGTATACAGTTGCGCATATTTACTCAAATATCTACATATGTGTGTTTAATAAAAGCACAGCATATAAAATTGAAACACAAATGTTTACATATGTATATGTGTGTATGTACATTAAGCTAGGTGTGATTAATTGAAATGCCAACGATTTTGGATATGAAATTCAGGGTGCCTTTTGTGGACACTGATAATGGAATGCCGGCTAATTGAATATTCCACACATACATATGTGATATATAATAGGTCTAAGGTAAAGGTGACCGCATTACATGCCGAATTTACGATTAGACCCAAAAATATATTTAATATATACATATGTAGACCACATATGAAAAGCTACTTTGAAATGAAAACGGCTACATGTTTCATAATAAGCGGCGTTATGAAATTTATTACTGTTTTTGTGACAAGCTGTTAAGAGGAAATGACAAAAGAAAAATCATTGAATGGATTTTCCGGTAGCAGAAAGATGAGGGGACTGCTAACCTTCTTCTTCTTTTTTATTGGCGTAGAAACCGATTATACATACAACAGCGCATCAGTAATTCTTCTTTTTCACTCTTTAACGCCAATTGGAGATTTCAAGTGCAGCCACGTTATTCTCCATCTGGTCTTTTCAAACGAGCGAAGGTTTTTCTCTTCCTCTGCTTCCCCCTGTGGATAGCGTGTCGCATATTCTCAAAGCTCCCAGCCAGCGTACCACTATGTCAATGTCGTCGTTCCATCGACTTTCGTATTCGCCACTGCCAGTGCGCAAAGGACCAAATCTAAATTTTCCGCAGAACTTTTCTCTCGTTATTCTTCAGACGGATAAATGATATTCGAACTTTTTCATGGTCGGGCAATGGAACGTCTGCTCCATTGTCTTCGATTAAGGAATCGACTTCACCATTACCTGGTGTTATACTTTTGTTGTCACAAAAAAATGATTTGCTTTGCACGAATTAGCCAACAAAGTCAGCACTTAAAGTCTCATTCTGATACCGTTATTGCAAAGTCACAAGAGCTGTTGAGTTACAGGGTGTAAAATTTTAGATGATGGGTATAATCATTGAAAAAAAATTGGAAAATTTATTTGAGATGACAAAATTAGCTAATTTCACATAACAATGACTTCGGCACGTACCTTATATTTTCGTTGAACTCCTTAATGGTCCACAGAGTACACTATTTGACTCGTGTTCAAAATCTTGTAATACCATAAATGTATCAAGATTGTTGCCTACAACTAGGCGACTTTTTTGGAATATTTTAAATTAGTTACCAACATTGATAACAGCAATTCAGCTATGTGGTCACAGAATGAACACGTAGACGAAACCACAACCAAAAAAGACAAATTTTTATGAAAGTATCTTTCTTTAAAATAGTACATTTGTGCTGTATACATGGCTTAGTATCCGCAATATAAGACAGGCAATCAGGTAGGCAATTTTCTACTTATGCGTAGGAATCTGTAGGTATATTACTTGCGGTTTTCCACCTTCATTATTTCTCACATCAAAATCATGATCTCTGAACCGTTGAAACCATCACTTGATGTTTGCTGCTAATAGATCGTGATCACTATATGCCTCGACAAGCTATCGGTGCGACTTCGCAGCACTTTTCTTCAAATGTAAAAAAAAAATGAATGCTATCTTCAATAGATCACCTTCCAGTACAAAATTTGACATTTTCAGCACAATGAAAAAATTATGCTGTTGCTTCAATGGATGTAAAGTTATTGAATATGTTTCACACGTGGCATGTCAACCAAATAGAAAAAAGTTACAGCTCGTTCCCTACCGACGCATTTGTCTCTTAATGCTCACTTTATACCGGTACACCATTATACTGTACATTCATACAATTATGAACATTCTCTGAAAACTTGAAGTTAATCCAAATAGCAAAGATTTCGCAAATACGAGTTCCCAAAACTTATAACGGCCTTTTGTCGGAAGGCTGTTTTCAAAGATGGTGAATAATATCTCTACAAAACGACCGATCGATTTTATCGACTTTTGAAATATTACTTTCAGATATGTATATTTTGCAGTATCAAATTATAAGGAATAATAGATTTTATTTTTAAGCCATTCTGAAATATAACTTTTGTCATAAAAAAAAGACCTTTTCGAGAAGCTGTCATTTTGTTAAAAATAAAAATTTTTGCCTGGTGCTTCAATCATTACCTGTATTGTCTTCCAGAGCATAATGTTGAACTCTTTTCTTATATTGTCTACAATATAGGTATTGAATTCATAAAAGATTTGTAGTTTTCGTATTTTATTCTATAACATTATAATGCAGCAATCCTAAGTGTAGGAAACATTTTTAATAAAAAATTATAAAATGGAAATTTTCTCTGCAATGCAAACAAAAATTACATATTACAAAAAATATACTATAATATCCACATAACAGCGATTACTGATTACAGAGATGAAATTATGTTTATATCCTGAACAGGGAATATTAAGTTTGTCACGAAGTTTGTAACACCCAGAAGTAAGCGACGGAGACCCTATAAAGTATATATATAAATGATCAAGTTGTTGAGTTGAGTCGATTTAGTCAAGTCTGTCTGTCTGTCCGTCTGTCCGTCTGTCTGTATATATACGAACTAGTCCTTCAGTTTTTAAGATATCGTTTTAAAATTTTGTAAAGGTTCTCTTCAAGAAGCTGCTCATTTGTCGGAACTTCCAATATCGAATCCACTATAACATATAGCTGTCATATAAACTGAACGATCGGAATCTAGTGCTGATATGAAAAAACTTTTGCATGTGACAAGATATATTCACAAAAGTTGGCACAGATTATTTTCGAAGGCAACAATTTAATCTCCGAAAAAATTGTTCAGATCGACTCACTATAGCATGTAGCTGCCATACAAACTGAACACATAGTTACTAAAATAAATGCACCCGTGAAGGGTATAATACATTCGGTGCAGCCGTTAGTTAACGTTTTTTCTTATTATCATTTTATTTCAACTAATTTCAATTTTATTACTTTCAAAATAATTAATTTAGTTCAAGCTATCCTCTCTTCCACTTGTGTTTATTAGTAAAGCAATGAACTGAAAGCCTCTTCGATTACCTTACATAATTTCATAGAATTCTGACTACATTTATGTATTTAATATTGAGGTGATTAATAAATTAAATTTATGTTAATATCAACATCGTCAGATTCACAATTCTCATCCGCAGTCCCAGACATACGAAGCTAAAAGCATTTAAATCAAATATTACACCAACGCAAGTGCAAATAAATCTGTCAATTAAGCAATTCAATTAAAAGCGCATTAGTCATTTACAATTATTTACATGTCCGAAAACGTCTGGGAGCTATTTAAGTCCGAGTAAACACAAAATGTCACGAACCCTTTTAATTGGCGCAAGACAAGTGAAATTTAGCTAAAGCACACATGCATGTGTGTGTGCCTGTATATGAGTGTAAATTGAAGAAGTTGTGTGCTTAAAATGGCCGCCTGTTGCTAAGTCTTAAGTCTCCGCTCGACCATTCGGGCACTTGTCGCACGTTCTCACATCAAATAACATTCACAACGTGCGAGTATTTACAGTTACATCATTTTTGGCAAGCGTCAGCGCCATTATTCATCTATGCCAAGTTTCCTCTGCTTGCAGGCGACTTTTTTCAGTGAGGAAGACGATTCAATTTTATTTGCCTTCGCCTTCATTCATCTTCCTTCTTTTATATATTTGTGCAATTGTCTTTCTCTGCTCTTAGCTATTTGTTATTTTATCGTCGTTTACCATTTGCATGCACAACGCACGCAAACACAAGCATTTAAGTATGTATATACCAAAGACAGGTAGCGCAGCGCGTTCTCGAGAGTTATTAGTGAACTTCAGAGTGCGCTTCCGTTTGTATTTGCAAGTTGAAAGTTGCAAATTGATCAAATTTATGGAAAAAGTTGATTACAATTTCTGTGTAAATGTCCATGCAATTGTTTGCTTCGAATAGTTTATGCAGCTATTTGACTATTGCCTCTTTGTTTGTTTTCATTGTTGTTTGCGTTTTGTACGTTTGATGCCATTCTTCTGGGCATGACAATGTAATCATCACAGTTTTTGTAAATTACATTATTATTCTCTTGCAACATGTTGCACAATTGTAAACAAGTACTAGAGCCGTGAATCGTGTTAATCTGTCATGTTTCTTTCGTTCAGTATTATTTGCCATTTCATCAAAAAAAGACTTTACAACTTTTTTTCGAAAATTCACGTACTGTAAAGAATGTTTTTCGCGTGCTTCGTTCAACTTATGGTCAATATAATCAGCCTATTAAGTGAATATTAAGTGGAATATGCGCAACACCCTCCCCCATGCACCACCTAAGAGCAGTAGCGCTAAAATTTTTTTAATACTACTTTGGAATTAAATTTTTTTAACTTTTTAATAAGATGTTTGGGGTATGGAAAAAAAATATTAAATATTTTTTCAATACCTTTTCAATGCATTATTTGCTACCTCGAACAAGATAAATCAAGTTTTGGTAAACAAATAAAACAGGTGGCAATTCACCACGAAAAATTTTCGACTTTTTAAATTTATTTATCTTGTGTCTAAATTTTACATATACATATGTACACACACATATATCAATTTTCTTAAATTAAACCTCGTAATTTTTTTTCAAAAATGTGGCAACTTACCATAGGAATTTTTTTTTCTCAAATATAACCTTAACTTTTGAACATTTTAGGCTTGTAGTGTCATTGAGTTAAAAAAATTGGTGTTATTGAAACTTTTCAAAAGTTGGTAACCATAATTATGGAGCAAGGCTTTTAAAAAGTAACATCCCATTAAAAAATAATAGATTTTGTTTTTTAACTTATCCAATTCATTCTGATTATCCATTCATTAACCGATATTATAAATTTAATTTTGATAAAATTTTCATACAGGTGGCAATTCCACCAAAAATTGTTTTGACTTTGAAATCCGTTGCCTAAATATTTCTTAAGTGATATTTTATTTATATTTATAAGATTTATTAAATTAGAATTTATAAAATTTTTTATATAAATCAGGCAACCTTTCACAGAAATTGTTTAAAATATTACCTTCAGTTTTACACGTTTTCAGCTTGTGGTTTAAAAAGTAGTTTTAATAAAAAATTTCGTACATTTGGTAACCATAATTAACGAAAAATATTTTTGAAAAAGTGGCATTTCAATCAAAAATATAAGATTGTTTAAGGTTACCCAGTTCATGATTCTAACTAATATTATAAATTTAAGTTTGTTAAAAACTTCAAATACGTGCGAACACTGTTGCAAATATTTTTTACTTTTTGATCTATTTCACTTGATCTTACAATGAAATATTTTATTAATATTTATAAATTTAAATAAGCTAGACTTTGTAACATTTTTGTTGGCAATGTGGCAACTTTTCACAGAAGTTGTTTCAAATATAAACTTTCTTATTTAAGTTTTTCAGCTTATAACATTATTTTTTTTTGTTTATGAAATATATAAGTTTTATTTAAAATGTCTTGGTAATCTTAATTAAGCAACTAAATTTTGTGATGATTTTTAGAAGATTTAACTAGAACGATTTTAAAATAAAAGCTATCACTGGCTCATAGTGCTCTGTTAGTTAAATTTTCGAAAAAGGTGGCAGCTCTGTTCGACATATTTGTGACTTTTTAAATCTATTGTTATACTTTATTTATTTAATTTAATTATATTTTGTAAATTGTAATTAAAGTAAAATATGGCAACCTCTCATGAAAATATTTTCTTATTTATATTTATATTACACTTCCCCTTTTCATGTTATTTAATTATTTATTTAATTGTAAAAATTTGTTTTATTGAAATTTTTCGAACAGGTGGTAACCTTAGTTATGTAACAACATTTTGTTAAAAGGTGTCAATTCTTCCGAAAAACTTAAATTTTTTTAAACTTCTTTTGCCCATAGTGCTAGCTTAAATCTTAAAACCGTTTGAGTTAAATGCTCTAAAAAGGTGGCAACTCTGTTGTAAATATTTATGATTTTTTTACTATGTTGTTATATACATGTCTCTGTTGTAATATTTCATTTAAATTTATTTATCACTTTATTTAAATTGTAAAAAAAAATGTTTGTAAAAATATGGCAACTTCTCATGAAAATATTTTCATATTTAAATTTATATAACACTTCCGCCTTTTTTTTATTTTAAAATTTGATTTCATTGAACCTTTTCGAAAAGTGGCAACTCTTCAAATATATTTTGTATTTTTTTCTTTCGAGGTCATAATGCTGTCATTAAAACAGAACTGGTGTTTTGTTTATAGTTCTACGAATTTCAATAAATGATATTGCTAACAGCAGAAATCGATAAAGGAGCATCATTCAGTTGAAAGCTTAATACGCGCAGAAGCCTGCATTTATAGCGCATGCATTCATTCGCCCATCGCGAAACATTAAAAAATCATTTCGCTTTCCGCTTCATTTCCTATTACAAGTCAAGTTTCCATTTTACATGAAAGGTTGCCACGCAATTCGTGGCGCATGCTGCATGAAATACCCTTGAGGCATTTATACAATACACTCATACACATATATACATATGCATTCATGTGTATTTTTATGTAGATATATGCCCTTAGAGTGAGATATGCATTTACCTGTACACAATATGCCTGAGAGCACATCATCCATAATATTTAAAAAATACGCAACAAAGCACTGGGGGCAAATTAAAGCGTGTACCTGCGACCGCGGCAGAAACTTTCTAGACAATTTGCGACTTCGTGGCCCAATTCAACTTTACTTTCAACCAAGGGAATGAGAGTATGTCAATATTTCTTTTTCGTTATAAGTTTTCCGAAAACATAAACACGTACTTTTCATGCCGAATCGAGCAGCAAATTTTGTATAAATAATAATCTCAAAAAAATTTAAATTAAATTAAAAGAAGCGGGCGAACAAAGGGGCAGAAATTTTATGAAAAAAATGAATATTTCACTTTAAAATATATTACTTGTTCACACACATTTTTGGACACAAAGAAATTGTGGGAAGTAATAGGAAACGGCTGCTAGCATTCGCTTAGTAAGTAACCAGTAAAGTAAGCCTGGGCGTATACGCAACTTTAAAGATTTCATTAAACAAAATCAATCATTGTGTGTTCAATAGACAGCAGTTGCGATGCATTGATAGCAAATCACAAACAGCTGGCATAATCTGCTTTGCCTCGATTACAATATGCAAATTTATACTTGTTGTTTAGTTGTAATTGTAGTTGTAGTTGTGTCGTAACTAAGTTGCTTTTGGCATTCGCGCTGACATTGTCATTAACAGTATTTGACACTGTAGCAATCGCAAACTAATGTCTATATGTGAATATCGTCACCTAAAATGCAAAAGAACATATCATCAAAACAATCGAAATTTAGTTTTTCAATGCTTCCGAGTCACTACACCATACTATATACATATGTAGCATCCGCTGTCAGATATAACATATATATATAACTATTTTATAACCAAGACTCATTTTTTTTTTTTTGAGCTCCCGTTGACAGCTATAACCAATTTATAATCAATATAGAAGCATTTTATAACAAAAACTCAATTTTTGTTTCGACATGAGTATTTTCTATTATATCGTTTTTCTTTCGTCTGTAAACTCATGAAAAGTGATGTTATATTATTTTGCATTTTTGATGACGATATATAATAAAAGAGAGTATCCGTGTTAAATGAAAATAGTGAGTGGGTGTGAGTGTGTAAATATAAAGTGAGTTTTGGTGAGTGGGAGCATTGAAATTTTATTACATACAACACAAAGAACAATTGACAAAATTGCCAAAATTTCTGTTTCATCAGCTTTCAGAGTTTTAGACTTTCAGTGTTTAAATAGAATTTCAGAAAAGCGCGAAGGTCGCAACTGAATTTTAGAGGCCACCCTTCATGCCAAAAATGCTGCAATTTGGCTTATTTTGCTTCCCATTAGACTTTAATGACATTTAAAGTAACATCCTATATTTATATATATATACTCTTAGCGTACTTTAGCTTGGAAAGCTAAAAATGCCTGTGGAATAAGCCGTTCGTGGCTTAAATTAATTAGCAACTGACTAACAATAATCAATCTTTTTCCTTTTTCTTTGCTGATTAGAGCAAGTTTTTCTACTTCCCATACAGTAACTTCAACTTAAAATGTATTAGTCTGGCCTAAGAGATATAATTTCATACAAAGGCGAGACGAGCATCATACAGGAAACCATGCGTCTAGATATCCTGAACACTTTGATATCCATAATCCAATTACTATGTATATCGTTAAGTCTCGGCAGTTAAAGAACATTATATAGGCAAATCCTCTGTACCAAATGTCTTGCAATGTGCTAGGAGGGTAAAACTAGATTAATTATTTACAATTTTCATCAATGAATAGTTTAAAAAAAAATCAATTATAATATGCTATATATGATAATTTCACATTATTCGATAACTTATTATAATCGATATCGATAATATTTAAAATATTGATTATATATTTATCGATAATTTTAAAAATATCGATGGAATATTTATTGATATAAAATTTATAGATAATTAATATATTGTAAAAAATCGATTGTAATATGTTATCGATGTAGATAATTTCAAAAATATCGAATAGATTTACAAGCTATCGATAGAAGATTATAATATGTTATCTATATCTATTCTTAGAAATATCGATAACATAGTATTAATTATTATCGCTCTGCAACGTAATGAAAATTCTGTTAGTGACAACAAAATAATCTGACTTCCCTTTTTCTAAACGTCACCGATCACAATAGAAAGTATAACAAAAGCGAAAGAAAAACGAAGACCGTTTATTCTTGGCACAAGAGCTCGATTTCGAATCCATTCGTATTTATGGAAGAGTGCATTACTAAAATGTAAGTTAGTAGACTTAAATGGTTATATCTCCTTTCAAGTCAGAAAAAACGCTTTTTAAGGCATTTTTCTGCAGAGAAATTTTAACCACGTTAGCGGTGTGTGCACAAAAAAGAATAAGAGGAATTTTATTTACTTATTATTTTTTTTTTGTCATTTAACAATCGCCGATTCGTTTCCAAAAATGTTGAATCTTTTGCTCCCGCGACTGAACTCCAGGAAAACATTTGAAAAAGTTGCCTGTCTTTAAGGGAGATTTCTTCTTAAATACAACCGCTTTGAAACCAATAAATTTAGGTGCTTAGTTTAGACGTCCACGATACACCGCATAATGTTTTAAGTGAAAAAATATATGTAAATGTTCCTAACCAAAACGATAATAAAATAATAATAAAACATTATACTATTTCACCTTCCGAAATGTTGTGGAACTTTTTGGATGTTCATAGAAGATTCCACAAAGCAATAAGAACTCGTCAAAAGCCATAAAATTAAGCTCACATAAAAAAAATTTATATAAAATCACGAAGGTCAGAAGCCATAAATGAAATTTAGTTGATTAGTTTTATGGTTTACTTAAACAGCGGCTTGTAGTCGCAGAATACGTAAAAGAGGAGAATAAAGTCAAAAAGATTGAAATAAACTTGGCGGCAAATGACGGATAGCCACGGATACGTATAAAAAAGCGTTGCCGCTTAGTTGCAAGCAAATAAATCTATAACAAGTAAGGAAGAGTTAAACCCGGGTGCAACCGAATATTTTATATTCTTTCAATTTGCAGAAATCAAAGCCAGGGAAATACTTTAAATTGAAAAAGGTCGGATTTGAATCCAAGTTATTATATATATATATACATAATAGCTTTTTTGGAAAGTAAACTTAAATTTAGGTTGCCCTTTAAGTAGAAAAATTACCCACAGTTTCCGAAAAAATGTTTCTCAATTTCTTTCAATTTCCAACACAGGCAAACACTTCACACCCAATTCATTAACCGTTATGCTACTGCTAAGAGAAGTGCGTCACTGCGCCCAAATCAAATTTGATAATAAATGATACATAAACACGTTTACCATACATATCAACCAAATTGAAGCATACATATGTGATCCAACGTAAATCGCATTAGTGCAACAGCCTAAAAGTATGCTTGTCAATAGCAGTCTAGCACAAAACTCTCGACACCAGCAACACACCGAGCCCATAAACACACAACCAACAACATTTAATGCAATCAGTCAAGCAACAAAAAGTGCCAAATTGATACCTTAACCTCAAGCATAACTTTTCGTCTCTTTAGCATAACTTTGGTGAGCCTAAATTTTGACGTTTATTAGTAACCAAGAGGCAAACTTAATAAGGCAGTTGCCAACAACCACTTTTCTAGTGCGGTTCTTCATTGATTTTCGCTTTTCTACTTAAATACCTTCATATGTGCGACGTACTATGACTGCCTAGTATTAATGTAGTAACATTTAGAAAGCGTTGCCTACTTTTGTGCGCCAAAAAGTAATATTACAGCTTTGGAAAAGCATAGAAACTCACACACAAAATATTTTTACACTTAATATTTGCGGTAATTGCTTCAGGCAATGCGGAAGTTGGCATTCCAAAAGCGCAGCTGAGTCTCAAAGCTCAGCACCCGCAGCAAAATTCATTCCCACACACAGCAATTTAGACCTAAAAGTGCCGCAGTGTCAAAGTGCCGAAGCAGTCATGACAGTACAAAATTGAAATGAAATTCCCGTATTTTACGACATTAAAGTCATAGGTTATATGCTCTACTCTCTCACCTTTGTTGCATCTCCTTTGGCGATTTACAAATGTCGAGAATTCAATCAGTTATATTGAACTGGTTTGTTCGCCTTTCGGTCCTCATAAATACGTAGTGCATAACTATGTTGCGTAAATAGTTGCTTTTTCGTGGAAAGCTAACTGTCGTTGTGTTGCCAAAAGCAATAAGCCAAATTTTGAAATGTGGCAATACACTTTTAAAGGAAAGTGGGCAGATAGTGGTGGGTTATAATTTAATTCTAATGAAAAACTAAGCTGAAATTTGCTCACCGTTCAATAAAATTTCGGAGAATATAGTATATTCTTAGTTTCGGATGCCATTTTCAGTCAAACTATCAGATGTTGTAAGGATATCTCGTATAAAATTCGACGTTAGTGAATTTGCCATCGGTAGTGTGTTTTCTACAAAACAAAAAAAAATATTAACAATCGATTTTGTTAATTCTCTCTAAGAGATAAATATAGGCATTTGAGAGTACTATATAGTTTGTTCTTGAAAGTTCAGAGTCGGACAAATATTCCAAATTTAAAAGCTTACAAATATCTCTCAATGATAGAATCATATCTGCTATAATTTTTTTAGCAACATCATCAAAAACATTAAAAAACATAAAAATAATACATTAAAAAGTAAAAGTAAAACTAAATTACTACCCAAAAGAAGTGTGAATTCTTTCAAATTAACTAAGAACCATAAAAAGATTATAAGCGTATATCCAAAAAGTGTTAAAAGGCGAGGTCTCAGTCCGATCCCGACCTTTATCTCACTGGAGCATAGGAATGTCAAGATAACATTACCTACCCCATTAGATCAATGTCGGTAGAGTAGGTCTTGAGATATTGGCTTTAATCTGAATATTGGCGGTGCTACGCCCATTTTTTTATTGTTGGCACCGATTCACATAACGTCAACTCGTTTCATCTCGGTACTATTATATGGAGATAGGGTGGTATTATCATATGAATTCATCAATTTTTTTCCATGCCAGTAATGATCCTTAAGTGATTTAGTATGAACAAATTTGGTTATCGCATCTTAAATAGTTTAGCAGATAGGTGCATTAATCCACTAACAGGGCGGAGCCACGCCAATTCTTTCAAAATTTTCAACCCTCTACTGCCCCTTGCTATTGTGATCTCCGGAGGTTTGTATCTGAATCTAGTGCTTAGTGATAGCACTTTATAGGTTTCCGTTTTATGATGTTTTGTGGGCGTGGTAGTGATTACGCCTATCTATGAACTCGTTCTTACTTTTTGCAAAGAGAGACGTGCATCAAGTTTCATCGAGATATCTTAAGTTTTACTAAAATTATCATTAAAATTATTATCCCGACTCTCACCTCGTCATCCTGATTTATATATATATATTTGTATGTTTAACCCTAGAAACAACCGTTCGGTGAACAAACTTTTTACTAACTTGTCGTATACCTTCTGATCAGACTTGATCCGTACTAACAAAAACAAAACTATGTATATTTTCCGTGACCCCTCGGAAAAAGACTGCGCCACCGTTGGCAAGATAACTTCTTACCGGATCATCGAAAGTGAAAAACGTACGTGTTTCAGTTAAAACCTTAACTTAGAACTTGAACGATTTTTCATAAATTTTTTTAAACGATGGTTTTCCATGCTTTCAACGAATAACAGTTTTGTATGTTTCGACTCATTTTTGGACCACCATATAATATGCTCTGCTACTTCTCTGATATTAACATGACGATTTTCACGCACTCTTTTTTAACATTTTCGATGTTATCGTCATTTACAGGACCTTCACTGAATTTTTTCTCCCACTCAAATACTTGTGTTCGTAAATAAATAGACTCTAAAATCCTTCTGCAACAAATCAAAATCCTTTCCATCGAATCCGTAGTCGTTATTCCACTGGAAACACAAAGTTTCAAGCAAACTCATTCATATTTTTTCTACGATAAAATTCCCTGGTAAACTGCTCATGTCGTAAACAAACAGCTTCCAAACTAGTACTAATTGGCACATGGAGATCAAACTTCACATGAACATAAAAAAATATTGTACTAATATAGGATATTATGATATCGCAGTTCATTTTGAGCAGATTGTATAAGGTTTGTTTCTTTGACTTTAAAGAATTGACATTAAGTAACTGTACTTTAAATGCTTAAGCAAATGATAATCGAGTATTGGAAACCGGATTCGTTTATAATTTGCTTAACGGTACGGCTTAAAATCGGCAGTAAAATACTTTCTTCCACATAATATAACTACCCTTTCGATCACGCGAAAGGATATATTCTAGTTTAATATTATATTAAGAACAAGTCGTTCTGAAATCGTTCCGCAATTTAGCTACAAAACTGAAAATCTTCACAGGGTGCATCAGAGTAAAAATTAAAAATATAACAAAATTTCGGTATTTCCATCATTCACGCGGAATCCTTGTACCACATGTGGATATGGTATATCCTTATAAATAACGAGTTTATCTCATATTCTCACTTCCTTAAACAATTTAATTGGCATTATTTTAATTAAATTTCTGGCAAATTATTATTTTAAACAGCTGACCTCGCAGCCGTTGTCCTGCGTGAAATTATGTGTTTTGAAATGAAAAGAAAGTTGAATTTACCAATTAATTTTTTTTCAATGTCACGTTGTTTGATAAACCACATTTTTTGGTTTCTGTTTCGGTGTACAGAAAAGATGGCTTTCAAACTCGTGAGCACGCCACCTGTGAAAAACAAAGCACTTCCAAACTCGGCAAACCAAGTTATGTCCTGTTGATCGTCACCTCAAATGCAATTTTCACTGGAAGCGGAATACGTTTGAACTGAAATGGCAAATCATTGGAACTCAAAGCAATTCGTAGAATCAAGCATTCTGTCCACTTGTATTCGATMGGTGCGTCACAATCAGTCGGATTCCATTACACAGTTTCGGTGCATGAAGATTGCGAAACATAATAACGATAGAACCAACTTTGAGACGCAAATGATGCGGTGGAATACCAAGCCTTTACAAAGAATTTATTGTCAAGATGATCGATCGATTTGTTTGACCGCAAGTCTCCCGGAATTTGACTTTGAATCTTCCAGTTTAAGTCAACAACATCGGTATTTTTTGCAGCTAACATTGCGCGTGAACTTAAGGAATCGTAGTTGCAATAATTTGGCCAATGTTCGGATAAACATTCGTGATGAGTTCATCTTTCGTGAATTGATAAACGGCGAATGGAATTGATATCAAAACACCGGAAGTATCAACCGGAATTGACCCATTTCCATTAAAAGGTCTTCGTCTCCAAAACTTGCACACACCATACCATTCACAGTTCGCAATGACTCAAATGACGTTGAACCGCGAACATTAATCGAAGGTAGAAACCACCGTCATTTTGCGGGTGGATTGTATAAATTCGTCCTAAGGAATTAGTTGAGAACACACCTGAATGTCAATCTACTTGTTTGCCTTCCTTTCTGCGTAACTATTTCTTCGACGATGCATTCCATGTATGTATGAGAAGGTATTTCCGAATAAAGCAATCATCTCGCAAACAGATCACTGGCGAAAGTTGAGAAAAAACTCGTAAATGTTAATTTTGTTGCTGGCGGTGCTTTCATTGGCTGTACTGTATTCTCTGAGTTGAAATATACTCTTTGGTCATACTCCAAATTAACTGCCAGACACACAACGGTCGGAAAACGTTAATGATTTGCTGATCTCATCTCGTTCAAAACCAATAACCGCCATGTTGCTTCCTTTAGTGACTTACTTACAAACGTATTTTATCGATTACACCAAACTGCAATACTCAACATTAATATGAGTTTTGAATGTGAATTAGTGGTGAATATATTCATAGTACGATCCATGAGTTGTCAACTTCGATATTCATTCTTCTAAATGAAATGTTGAATGTTCTGCCATTGTCATCTGGTGAGCTACGCGGATAGAGTGGATATCCATCATTTCTAGTTTGTGTTTCCGAAAGAAAAGCACGTGTATAGTGTTTCGTGCATTTATTGTCAGCCATACAAACTGAAAGGGGATTGTAATGTTCGAAAGGTCAATAAATCATACTGGTTTTCACCACTTCGAATAATACTGAATCTTTATCTGCATCAGGAATTGCCGCAGAAATGATTTCATCAATTTGATCTGGTGTAACCACCATCCAAAGAAGAAATGTGTACGTGCGGCAAACCTCTCTGTTGCCACTCAACAGAATACATTTAGCATCCAACAGCACCATCAAACATCGTAACTGTTGTTTGAAAATTGCTAGTGCTATGACATCGTGACGATCGTTGATTAACTGCAATCCATAATTCCGCACGTATGTCATTGCATGCTGGGAGTGCTTCTTGCCTTGCCTTCCCTTGGGTTGCTCGCAAAAAAAAAACGCCGACCGATATTAGGGCGACCTCTTCGTGGCTTCATAACAAATTTCAATCTGCAATTGATCACTTTGCGTAAAATTTTCAGTTAAAAATTTTCAATAATCTTTCTTTGGAATAGCCGGAATAAAAAAGCAAGCGACCGAAATTGAACGATTCAAATAATTCATAAATCAAAATATTGAAAAACAAAACAAACAAAAATTAAAAAAAAAAAAAAAACAAAATGTGTATAGAAAAGAATTACCTTTTGGAACTATCCAATTTTCCGACTTTTCCTCATGAGAAGTATAAGGTATTTTTATTTTTAAATCTTCCCGGATCCACAGCAAATAACACCTGCAAATTTCATCAAGATTGGTGCAGCCATTCTCTTAGCGTTACTAACAAACAAACATTCGTTCGTTTGTATGGGAAAAAAAACGGCTGTTTTTAGGGGTTTCCCTGAAAACTTCAACGGCCACATTAAAAAAAGAATTATCAAATTTGGTTCAGTCGTATGAAAGTTATGAGCGTACAAACACTTTGGCGATTCATTTTTATTTATATAGATTATCTCATATTCTCACTTCCTTAAGCAATTTAATTGACAATATTTTAATTAAATTTCTGCCAAATTATTATTTTAAATCAATTGAACTTTTAATAAAAAATAATATAAACCAAAGTTTGATTTATTTCATCTAATTTCGTCATAAACCTCAATTAAGTTTCAAATACAAACTATATTTTTGCATATTATTGTCAGCATTTTTCATTATTTTTGGTTTTTCATAATAGTTTCAAACTGGCCACACAACATTTTGCCACTGGTAGCAAATTGCGAAATAATATCCGATTTGTGTTGTTGCTAACAGTAGATAAACTCTCGCTAACAACACTTGATCTCATAACGGATGTGTGTAAACGTCGTTGTCATACAGATGAATGTTGTTGATGGATTTGTGTATGTGCGTGAGTGTGTGAGTGGGCATGTTGACGCTTATAGACTTTAGCACCGCATGTCTGCATTTAGCTCCGGATGTTGACGTGTTGTACAGCTCATTGCATGCGAGTAATTCGCCTGCTTTTATGCTATTTTGAACCTCATGTATGCCTGATGATAGTTCTTTCACATGCATATATGTATGTACCTACCTACCTACCTACCTACACACATATACTACATTGGCATGTGCGTGCACCGTGTCTTTCGCTTGGCTGCTTTCGTGAGTCGCTGCTGAAATCACACAAAGCTCATTCGTAGACAGCGACTTAAATACTGAAAATATCAGTAAAATATTTTTGAAATATTATCGGAGTTTATTTTCAAACAGTTTGTCGAAAGTTTATGAACCATAATGAGCTCACTGCTTCAAAATCGGCTTACAAATTTGCTCCATTTACGTTTAATTGATTGAAAGTTAGATAAAGGTTGCTGGCATCGAAAATGCATTCTCATGCAACGTTATTGTTTTTCAAGGGCAATGTACTGTTACAAAGGCTGTTGTTTAACATAACATGAAATAAAAGCAAGAAAAAGTTTAACTTCGACTGCACTGAAGCAATATAAACCTCTTTTGTAGCATAAAAAGGAATAAAAATTTCTTTATCGTGATTTTGATCGGTTAGTTTGTGTGCAGCTATATGCTATAGTTGTCCGATCTGGTCGATTTTTTCGGAGTTTGGTGCACCGCTTTGGATAATAATCTATGCAAGATTTCGTGAAAACATCTTTTCAAACACAAAACTTCTTGACATTAGAACTTGAATTCGGTCGGTCAGTTTGTACGATAGCTACATGCTGCAGAGATCCGATGTCGGTAGTTCCGACAAATCAGCTGTTCCTTGAGGAGAAAAGGACATGTGAAAGTTTTCTGAAATATTGCTATCTTTAGGGATAATATTACTAAGCTCCGTTGTGCCTAGAAGTTGGAGATTTTTGCTCTCTCCATCATCACTACTGCCACAAAAAAATTTTGTGATATTCGCTGTGTCGCTTGTATTCCAAGATCTGAGGTGCTCCTCAAGTATACATTGATGTAACCCCTTGAATGAGTTGAATAGCCTGTGGCAGCTTAAGTGAATTGTGTTTCCAGTTGCCCTCGGGCAACTTCAAAATCGACGGGCATCATAATAAGAATAACCGAGTTAACTAATAAGAGCCCAGCTATTGCTTGCAGAACTTAACCAACTTATGAGACTTAGTATTGGCGCTACGCATAGCCTTAATTGTTAGAATGTTTATGATTCCGCTGACTAGAGCAGACGCTTATTTGACCCCTGCTGTTATGCCCACAATTTCGACCTAAAAGACTGAATTGTAGTCATTCAGGCTGAAGATATCCTCTGTGTATGGATTACTATAGAAGAAGCCGGCTCCTTTTCTATTGCACCCTTCGATCCGTCGATGAATACCTAGATTTCGTCTATAGATCTGTCGGTCACAGCAACATTGGTTCAATATGCTCTACTGGGTAATGAAACATTGTATATACTTCTTCATGACTCGACTCACCGGCTTTGCCTCATATTCACTTGTATGTGTATTGATCGCAAGCCAAGGGTAACCTCAAGTCCTTTGTTGTTGTAGTTTTCATTGCGCCCACAATCCAAAGCAAGCCAAGACCAGTTACACCAGTTCAATTAACACTTTTTCGATAATCACACCTTAGTATGGGGTGGATGGCACTGGTGTAGAGCCAATATACCATGTCATAAGCGCAACTTGCTGTAGTGGCTCTTGTGGCAGAACTATTGTACACTCAAGCTCTGTCAAATATCTCGGAGTTATCTTAGATAAAAAACTAGCTCGAGAGAAGACATTGAGAATAGCGCTGCCAAAGTTCTTCGAATCTAGAAGTTCTAGCATAGTTTTTTATCCTAGACAACTGCGAGCTATTTGCCAGAGCAGGAAAGTACAATTTCTTCTTTGGTGAAATTACAGATTTATGCTTCTCTCGATTAACAGATCTCAACGCCCCTATCGGTAAGCCGGTATAGGTGATTAAAATTAAACAAGTTTTAATTCTGAATGTTTTCAAATTCAGGAGGTTGGCAACCCTAGATACATATTCTTTTTTTATTTTATTTTTTTTGCGCATTTTTTTTACATATTTTTCAAATATGTCAGAAGAGCTTACCACACATCGAAGGTATCTTTAAAAAAATTTATCAATATCGGCCTTGTGAATTTATTAAATATAAATCTATTTGTTTGGTTCCAAAGTAAAAACTTGTATTTACTCTAGCTCTTCAGCTTCAGTCAACGGTGACACACACCCACCGAAACACAGTAGAATATTTTGTATGCTCGCATATAAATATTTGCAGGGTTTAACTTTCGAGCACATGAAACATGACACATTACAAATGCACACACATATTTGCTCATTCATAAGGCAGTAAGTGGCAGCACTGTTGCAATATGTAAGCAACAATAACAAGTGGTGGCGTAGTTTATGTTTTTTCACTCAACCGTGTCATAAAATCTTTTGCATGACATTCAGCGATTTGTTGAACTGAGTGAGTTGCCTGTAAAATGCTTCTTCAGCGCGAAGGACAAATAGTGACAATAACAAATGATAGCGAAGTGAGCAATTTGGCGACCTTACGGCAGCTTTTATAATGCTTTAAAATACAAATATAAAATGACGGCTTCTGGCAAATACTTATCAAGCCGGAGGTCACCATAGGTTGGGCTAAAATTTAAGGAACATAGAAGAGCATAGAAAAATAGATAAATTTATTCATTACTCATTTCAGTTGTCCTTCTATCTCGATTATTGTAATTGAAAAGGTTAATGGAGTTATGATTGACTTTTATTCGCGACCGTTCCCATTACGTTTAACGATTTCAGAGACTTGCAACATTTTTCAATAAACGTAGAAAAGTTTTCAACCTGAAGATAATAATTGCTGAGTGCAAAAATACCAGAAAAACCCATGCGATACTATACTACAAGGCGCCTTCCAAAGTAAACAGGACTTTTTGAATCTAGCGCCCCCTAGAGGGCGAGCCATCTATATGTCGACTGATGCGTTAGAATCTGCTCTTTATCGTTTGTCTAGTGAGAATTTCATGACATTTCATCAATTGAAAGTGAAGTTATTGCATTTATGCTTGTGTTGTCGGTGCGAAAATGAGCTTCAAACAAAGAGCCAAATCAATCGATGTATCGCATTTTGACCGAACATTTGGGCTTACGAAAGGTGGGTGCACGTTTTTTTGCACACAAATTGACTGACTATTAAAAGCTGCACAGAATCCAACATTTGAAGGCCATCATTGTGACCGATTATTTGACCAAAAATCACATTTTAAACATTAATCTCCGTATTCACCTGAAATGGCACCGTGCGACTTCTTCCTTTTCGGAAAAAATGCATTTGCCCATGAAAGGAAAGCGTTATGCAGACTTAGAGGCTTGCACCGGCATACTGGCGGCCATAACGGCAAACGAGCTAAAACACTCGTTTAATAATAGAGTTGATTTCAAAGGATTGGAATAACCATGAAATGTAAAATGGGTACAAAATTTAGACTTTCTAATAATAAAATTATAAATTATTATTATATCCCAAATTAAATCTCAAATTGGATTCTTATACCAACAAAAATGTTTTCGACTTTATTCGTTAATACATATATTGTAATTTCCATTGTATTGAACAGTTTATTATATGAAGAATAGTGTAAAATGTATTAGGTTGTCAAAAAAGTCTTGCGGTATTTTCGCTAGTTGGCGCTGAGAGCGCGTAGTTCTAGTTTTATTCGTCGCATCGAGTCATGCTATACCTTTTTGGAAAGCTCATTTCACGCGCTAACACCTGTTTGAATGATTACCGTTTCTATTAAGTCGTTCGTGAGTTATAGAGTCGTGGAGAAAAATAAAGAGAAAATACGGCATATTTTACAGTACTACTACGATAAAGGCAAAAATGCATCTCAAGCCGCCAATAAAATTTGTGCAGTTTATGGACCCGATACAGTTTCCATTTCCACCGCACAACGATGGCTTCAACGTTTTCGTTCTGGTGTAGAGGTGGTCGAAGATGCGCCACGCTCAGGAAGACCTGTCATCGAAAATTGCGATAAAATCGCTGAATTGGTTGAAAGAGACCGTCATAGTAGCAGCCGTAGCATCGGTCAAGAGTTGGACATGAGTCATCAAAAAAAAGTTTATGAACAATTGAAAATTTAATAAAAATACCGCAAGACTTTTTTGACAACCTAATATAATAAAAAAATCGTATTTACGCATAAAAAGTAGAGCTTATAAATAAAGAGACTTTCAAAACAAATGCGTCATCAAAGAATGAAAAATATGCTTTTTATGTCACATAATATAGCATAAATGACATGTAAACCCAATTAAGCGAGAATTCACTTTTTCTGCCATGTAACAAAAATATCAATGCAATGGAATTCACACGAATTAACTTATATTACAAGTAAACATATATATGCATATATACATGTGTATCTCTAGATGTGTATATATTGCATGTAAAATTTTCACATTTCAGGCAATCGATATACCCATAAATGCAAATACAAAATAAATAACTATATTTTTAACTACATTATTATATTAATAACGTTAACAGAATAAAATAAATAATTGTTGTTAAAAGAGACTGAAATCTCATTTCTCGCTGTCTGATGGTAATTAATGAATTACTCCAGCGATGTTATTGATTTGTAATGCTTACAATAAAAATTTAATTGAGTTCACAGTTAATCTAGTGTTTGCAAATGAGCTCTTAAAATAATTATTATTTTCAATCAGCGCATAACCGAAAGAGATCTATGAATATTATAGGTAATACGAGGTATTCTGAAACGTTTATATACGCTTATAGAATTTAACCATGCAGATTTGACAAATGCCCATAATATTGGGTAGTCGAAAAGACTTTTCGTATTTCTAACAAAAATATTTATTTGTTTATATTTATACTGAACTTGAATGAGGCGGTACATATTTGGCTCATTTTGGTCAACCACGTTTCGCCATTTTCCGCTAGAGACATTATTCCATCAGTGTAAAACTTTTGTGGTTTCTCGCCGAAAAATTGCACCGAAATAAGTGGTCGTCGGTTGGTGCACGGTCAGGGCTATATGATGGATGCATCAAAGCTTCCCAGTTTTTCCGAGTCATCAAAGATGTGTGTGGCCTAACGTTGTCCTGATGGAAGAGGAAGCCTTTCCTGTTGATTAGTTCTGGCCGTTTTTTTTTTTTTTCGATTGCTTGCTTTAATCTCATCTGTTGTTGACAGTAAAATGTAGAATCAATTGTTCTACCATTCTGGAGCAGCTCATAGTGGATGAATCCTTTCCAATCCCAACAAACACTCAGCATAACCTTTCGAGGCTTCAATCCTGCCTTTGCGACTATTTGGTGAGCTTCGTCTACTGTTTCCATTCGCTTTAGAAATAGTTCGATTTTATTTCGTTTCAGCAAAGAATCGCAAATGTTAATTCGGTCCATTAATTTTTTCACAGACGACCCATGCGATACCCAAACATCGAGCTTTTTTGGTTCGAAACCGTTTAATGATGAGTTTCAAGTTACTTAGTGAAGTCATGGCTGGTTATGAGACGATCCTGGTCAATTACATAATTTCTTCTACTATTTCAACGACAGGTTACACCAAAATACTTTTTCGACTAACCAATATACTGTTGAAAGCAATCAAAAAATAAGATCAACGAATATAAATGTATTCTTAACACGGAAGCTAAGGAGGGGCCCTAGTTCTATACAACAATATGTACATAGAACTATTTCGTCCATTTTCGACACAAGTCAGTTATCGAATAAATTCCAGAAAGGGGGTCTCATTCTCAATCACTTTTTGAATTGACAACAAGAACGCGCTGAAAATTCTCTTCCAAGGCGTCAAGCGTCTCGGGCTAATCTGTGTAAGAAGCAGATTAATATAACTCTTGGAGCACATACCACAAACGTACGGCCCGAAATAAGGCGCTCACCAAAAGTTTTCTTCAATAAATTGATTGGCTCATTAGCGCCGTCGTGTGGGAACCGAAGGAGGTCAAGTTCCAATTTAGACACGAAAGAGTCATTTATCATAGCTCTATAGCATTCCCCATTAACTGTAAAATGTTAGTATTTTTACGAAATATGGACCAATGATTCCCTCTGCCTATGGAGCATACCAAAAAAATGTCTTTGAGTATATAACGCCGTCTCTTTAAGCGAAATTTTTGTTTATTGACCTCATAACTAAAAATAAGCTGACTACGTGATTAGTCATCTAAAAAAAAAAAATAAAAACACTCGCTATAAAAAATTCTCTCAAAATTATTCGAAGGGTTGGTACGACATAAAACGTATAATTATTTTGGGGTTTAACACGCCCATACCATTATGATGCACTGTTTTGCCAGTTTGTATATCATAACTGAGATTTCTACCGACTTCAGTTATATTGTGTATCCACTGTAGGGAAATTGACAATTCGGAAATATTGAAATTTACTATATACCTCGCCACAGACTGAGACAACCGAGATGTCATGACAGTACTTTAATGGAGCCGGTATCAAAATTAGATGATAGATGTCGCACCGAACACTTTTAGGAGAAAGCACATATCTCGAGATCCGTCCGACGGATTATACTAACATTCTTAATTAACATTAATCCGTGGAATTAGACTACAGCAACGCCTCTACCCATATAACACAATCCATTTGATTCTTTCACTTTCCTTTTGGGCAAATCAAAAAGCAATTAGTATAACAGTATAAAACCCTGGACGAATAATGTCTTTGGAGAATGCCCCTTTGTGACCAAAAACTTGTTTAAATCAAAACTCTTCAGGCCCCTGAGTACCGAATATGTGGACCTAAGAGCCCTATAATTAACTTTTTGCCGAAAATATCGGTCAATGTATATAATGTCAAGGTATATAATTGAGATTTGGAGTGATCCTTTCCTGATAATAGAATATTTGTGTGCCAGAAATGATTTGAATCGGGTCAAAACTTCCCTTACCCCCATATACTTAATATAAAGATTTTCGAACCGCATATAGCTATTTAATGAAATTAAAAGAACGTGTTTTTCTAACAACGATGCATTTTCGTGCTTAGAACGAAGAAATCGGGTGAAAGCTCGTCGTAAATCCTATATAACTCACAAGCTTTATGTACCTGAAAGTATTACTCCGGCTTGAACTCCTGCAAATTGTAAGCATAAGAAATGCTCGGTTGTACCCGAACATAGCACTTTCTTACTTATTTTAATTTTTTTTTATTTATTTTAAATTTGTTTACAATTTAAAAAAAAAAAAATTTTTCAAATATTTCACTGATTTTTAAATCATACTGGTCACTCAAAATCATCATATCCGCAACCCTAACTTCGTGCATAAATATCATTGGCGTTGAAATCGTACGATCTAAACGATCAATGTGAATTTATTATCTTTCACGTTTATCTAATCTTCATCGACATTTTAGTATTTGTCAAACAGCTAATGAGCCCATTTAGATGCTTTAATCTTAATCTGCACATTCCTAAAATTGATTTTAATCCATCTCTCTTCTTCTCTTTCTTTCTGGTTTTTGTTTTGTTTTTTATTTACAGCTCAACGCTGGCGCCAACATTTCGAAACATTTTTATTGCTGTGTGTGTGTGCGGTAAGTTATCATTGTTAATAATCAAATTTCTATGCATAATTCAAAACTGAAATGGAAACAAGTTGAATTTTGATGCTCAAACTAGACAAAAGCGCTTTAAATTGAAATTGTTCACATCAACTAAACGCTGCTTGAACTCAAAGCTCTGCCGAACAGGTATTTATTATCGTTATTATTTATCTCTGTTGTTATGGCGTGTTTTCGTTCTTGCTGGGGAATTTCGAAATGTGATATTCGTATATTTTATTACACTTTTTAACAACAATAACGAGCTCCTAATTTCGTTACGTAGCAATATGTCAAAGTGATTTTTATTTGAAACTGAAGCACATCTCCAAGCGCAATCAGTGGCTCTTCAATTGCTTTCTTTTTCTATTTTGTTTTCGGATATTTATTTCAGCAATTTCTCAATTTTTACGAGCTACCAAGTGATAAAACCCGCAATTACTTTTTGTTTAATATTTTTGTTATTTAAATAAAAAATTAGCTTCCTAATTGCTTTGACCGAAAATAGAAATTTTTGATAATCAAATTGGAATGGAATGAACCAAAAAGACCGGAATTTGGGGTTTCGTTAGATTTTTTTGAATATATATATTATATTCTGACACATGAATTGCCAACAAAAATGTCTACATCCATAGCTTATACATTTTTTTAACATTCTTACAAACTCTTCTTCAAAAATGGTCGAAATCTGTTACGAAATCCGCCGTCATCCTTGACACAAACTTCAGTAGTACTTTTTGCCCTCACTATCGATACCTCTTCTGGTGTCTCATCGCGAGGCCCCCGGGAATTCCTACAACAATGTTCCTACAGCCAGCAGCAGTGATTCGGTAGCTTAAAAGTTTGCCTCATACCAAACAACAGTATACCCAAGCAGCAATTCGGTTCAATTGTTGACAGCGTAAGCCATAATTAAGCGTCTGACAGTAGGAGAGTAGCTCATAACGGATAATATCCAGCCCATTCCAGCAAACACTTGACACAAAACCTTCCTAACTTGGATACCATTTGTTCCTGCTCACCGCCATCCGACTACGACCATTTTAACTTGACTTTATTGTAAGTAATCTACTTTTCCCCACAAATAACCGTCCGCTTTATAAATAGATCGATTTTGTTGCGACCCAGCAGCGGTCCGCAAACGGATATTCGGTCCACGCGTTATTACCTTCAATTAAACTCGTTTGTAAAATCGAGATATTTAATGGTACTGAAATTATTAATGGAACATTGCGATAATTCAACCAAAATAAAAAATATACATTGTGACAAAAAGGTACCTGAATGTTGTAAAGAAAACGCAAAATATTTATCAATATTTATTTTTTCGCCTTTCGCGGCTTTGGTGTTTTTTTTTTTGTTTTTTTTTTTTTTTTTTTTTTTTTTTTTTTTTTTTTTTTTTTTTTTTTTTTTTTTTTTTTTTTTTTTTTTTTTTTTTTTTTGCATGTGCAAGGAGACCTATTATTCAGCTTTGTCGGTACAAGTCGAGCAATAACGCATTTCATACCCAAAATATCCACCAGGAATTATTCGAACGAATAGATGTCGTGCTTTCTTGTCATCTCTCTAACACATGCCGGACGATTTTCAAACATCCTTCACTTTTTTAATATTTTCATCAGTTGAAGAGGTCGAAGGTCGCCCAGAACGATTCATGTTTTCAACGATCTCTGGACCATCATTATTTGACTTGTGTTTTAGATAAAACTCAATCACCATTACGATTCCGCACAGAAAGTTTTGTTAAAAATATAAAACTGTAAACAAATTCTTTGTTCGATATTTTGATCCAGTGTAAAAATCGCTACGCAGTACTGAGGTATACCGACGATAAAATATATACATATATCAAATATATTAGACTCCCCGAGGCAATGTATGATTTAATACCTTGAATGGGAATCTTAAATGTGTTGCTGGGTACCTGAAATAGTTAGATGCTATTGCTATATATTCCAAACTAATGCTCTTTTGATATTCAACTTTTTAATACCATTTTACCGGCAATAAATCTTAACCAATGATAAATTTCTTTCTGGTGAGCATTTTCTCTTAGCCTGAGACCGAAAAAAAAAACCAAGATGCACAGTCGATGAGATTTCAGCATCGTTATCATTAATTTATTATCCGGTGCTTTGTCTTAATGTAATGGTTTGTTGTTTTTTCCACGCTGAAAAGGGGATAAATATGTATAATGATCAGCATGATGAGCTGAGTCGTTTTAGCCACGTCCCACTGTCTATCTGTCTGTATATACGTGATTTAGTCACTCATTTTTTGAGTTATCGATCTGAAATTTTGTACACCTCCTTTCCTTCCCAAGAAGTTGTTGTTCGGTACTGCCGATATCAGACCACTATAGGATAAAGCTGTCATACAAACTGAAAGATCACTGTAAAGGTCCTGAATGGAGAAGCTGAAGTTAACAATGTTTATTTATTTACTCTTTTTTTCTTTTTCAATTTTCCTTTTTCCGAGTGTGTCTTTTAG
The DNA here is from genome assembly GCF_001853355.1 of Bactrocera latifrons. Taxonomy (NCBI): domain Eukaryota; kingdom Metazoa; phylum Arthropoda; class Insecta; order Diptera; family Tephritidae; genus Bactrocera; species Bactrocera latifrons. Next base: position 948,434 of record NW_017537112.1, on the reverse strand, counting down.
GTGATGAGAGAGACGCTGGAACCGCACCTTTTATATATCTGTCCAGCCTTATATGCAACTTGTCAAAGATATTAAGGAGCTTTGTAGTTCAAGGGACTAGATGTAATAATAAAACAAGAAAAAACGTTAACTTCAGTTGCACCGAAGCTAATATATCCTTCACAGGTGCATTTCTTTTAGTAATTATGTGTTCAGTTTGTATGGCAGCTATATGCTATAGTAAGCCGATCTGAACAATTTCTACGGAGATTACATTGTTGCCTTAGGAAATAATCTATACAAAATTTCRTGAATATATCTTGTCAAATGCAAAAGTTTTCTATACCAGCACTAGATTCCGATCCGATTGCCAATTCCATATAAGAGTGCTACTAAAAGTTAATGTTATGCGATTTAGCTGGCAAATATGGCTTGGTATTGCATGATTTGTATAATCACTTATACTTTCGGTCATTTTGAAACTCTAGCTAACTTCTGCGATAGATTTCGCTTTAAAACAGAGTATACGAAAATACGATTTTTCAAACAGATTTAAAAAAGTTTGCTTGAAATGTAATTGTTTAATTCTGTTTAATTATTGCGAAATAGTTTTTCATATCAGACAACCGCTTTTAGTTACATAATGTTTTTCCAGCTATTTGGAGTAAATGACGTTAATTCGCTTGTTAATTTTTTATACAAACAATCTGCGAAAATTTAATATCATAAAGCAGCAAGCAAAAATATCAAAAATTTCTCAGAAAATCTTCTCTTTTAATGGTTTATTCGCGACTTTTCGTTAAATCTCATAAAGGGTCAAATTAGCTTTTATTAAATCTTGAATACTGACTATTTCCTGCTAAAATGCATTATACTCATATTAGCGTGTTTGTCACACTAGCCGCAAGTTTCTAAAATTTTTTTTGTCAACCTAGTCGCATGTTTCATTGCAATGAGATAGTATTGAAAATAATATGAAGTGAAGAATTATCTGTTTTTTCTCAAAACTGTTTCATAAAAATACTGCTGCTTGATCCACTGGAAGCATAAGCGAATTAGAGCATCCTAAAGGCAGAGAGGAAGCATGCAACATACAAATCACAAACAAAAATAATTTGTTTCCAAATATTATTACGAGTATATGAAATAGTATTAGTTAATGTTGAATTAGCTTTTTCCGGAAATTTTCGTTTACTTACTCGGTTGCAACTATTTGTATAATAAAAATCATGACAGAAATGAAAAATGTGACAGTTTTGATCTGTGGTGTTTTGTTTTTTGTTATTTTTATTGTAATTGCAGGCAAAATATTCTAGCCGTGACGAGTCAAGAACGTGGGATATAGGGAAGTTTTTGTCTCACAATGACTTAAGTGGTTTTCGAGGTTAAAACACAACCTGCTTTCAACAGTTCCGGCGCTCTCAGCCTAGCTAGCCTCGAGGGCACAAGTTCTCAAGGCTGCATCTCTGAAACTATTACTCGGATCAACTTGAAAGCTTAGAACAATATTGTACGTTGTTGTAATTACGTAAACCCATGTAATCTTATGCTGGTTTTGCAACAATTCCAATTTTAGGGTATATTTGACAGCTTATGTCTCTGTCAAACGTTTTCCAGCAAAAAATAAAAAAAAAAAATCAACGGCAGGTAATTGCCGTCATTTCTCTTTCTACTATTACCGAGTAATTGTAAGCTAAAACATTTCTCTCTCTTGTTTACGACTTTATAACCTTAGCACTTAATTGTGACGTTTTGAACGAAAGGATACTATGAGTGTTTGGCATTTTTTTTTTTTTTTTTTTTTTTTTTTTTTTTTTTTTTTTTTTTTTTTTTTTTTTTTTTTTTTTTTTTTTTTTTTGACGTTGCTCAAACATATTAATGCTCGAATTGGTATATGTTAAGAACGATGTCTAAGAGATTTTCTTTCTTGCTCTTTCTCCTTATTACACTTATGACATAAGTGGGTTTTTGAAGGATAAATTGAAAGAAATACTTATCATATATTGGACCATGGAGCCCGAAAAATAGAAACATTTTAATTTACAAACCATCCACATTAACCCGTAATTTTTGGGGCACCCTGCTTTGGAGTGGATTGGTAGCGTTTCAAGATCTCACGACCGACGAAAGTTAAAAATAATATATGGTATATTTATGTACCAAATAATATTAAAAGCCAGAAAAACACGTGAAATACCTTCACAAATAAAGCAGTTTCCATGCAAGAATCAATTTTTGATCGTATGATATACAAGGTGCACTCCAAAGTAAGCAAGGCTTTAAAAAAACAAAAAGAACAAATGATTTTTTCGGCAAAATCAATTTATTTTATTCATGTAGGCCAAGATCTTTTAGCAAAATTATTGTGGCGAATTTTGCTGACCAATACTTGAGAACGACGTGTGAGAGAATTATTTGTGTTTCGGCACAATGGACACTTCTTTGTCTCGCTGGCACGGGAACATTCAGTGTTGTGGTTGATGTGACAGGACGATAACGAAGACTATAGGTTGGACGTTGCGCTCTTTAAGTTGTGGCTACTGACTTCGAATTTTGATAGTAAACCTTAATAATTTCGACTCGTTGTTCAATGGTAAATCTGTCCATGAAAAAATGCCAAACCTTACTGGAGAGAATTGTCATAAGAGCGGAGAAAATTCAGAGCGATATCTCAAAACTGAAGTACTAATATTAGGACGGACAGACAAACCGATCTATCATTCTAAGCCAACTCAGCTCGTCACGCCGAACATTTATATATATACAGGGTGGCTGATGAATTTTGCTGCATTAAGAAACTCAAATAATAATTTTTTTTTTTTTTGTTTTTTCAGTGTATGGAATTCATTTTTCTTTTATTCATGTTAAAGCTCATTCAATTTTATTAAATATGGCTTAATTAGTTTTACAAATAATTGAACTTAAATAACCCAAAAAATTCCAAGCGAATCGGCAAGTCTGCAGCATTCAGTTTGTTGGCCATTTGAATTTTATATGGGAATAAGTCCAAATCTTTGTGCATAATTGACTGCAATGACCGTCTGCTTATACGCATTTGAGCAGATAAGCTTCTTGTCGAAACACGTGGATTGTTTTGTATGGCAGCAGCTACAGCAGCTACAGCAGCGATTGTTTCCTCCATTCGAACTGAAGTGTTTCGATGGTAAAGTCTTCTGTTGACTGTCCCATGCTCGGAAAAATTGTTTACAAGTCTCATTATGGTCCATCTGCTCGGAGGATTGCCGCCAAAGGTGCGCCTACACTCTCTTTGAATCGAAACTACGGACTCCAGTCCGTGATAGCGGCGGATAATCCAAATTCTTGTTTCAGTGTCCCAGTTATCCATTTTTGTTAAATGTAAAAGTCAATCTGCAAAATAAAAAAAAACTAGATTCATTAAATTGAAAAAAAGTTATTTAATTTTTTTTTTTTTTTTTTTTGTAGCGGCTTTCATCAGCCACCCGGTACTTAATCTCCGAATTTTTCTTGTGCGTGTTATATCCTGTTCTGTATAATGTTTCAATAAAATTACGAATATCTTTAATAAAGTCCTTGAGCTTGACTTTCAAACTTCAACAACAAAAGAAACAATATTTTTGCAGAGCTTAAGCGACACACAGCATCTGTATATAAATTAACCACTACAAAATATATACATATGTACTTAAATGGTATAAGTAGTACATATATATTTATGTACAAAATTTTCTCATTCACACTTTGCATTCACCGAAAAGTTCTGTCCTTGTTTACGATTTTTGCAAGAAAATTAGAAAACTGGTGTGACTGGCAAATATTGTGGGAGAGCAAATAACAATAACAATGAAACAGCAAGAAATGGGGAAGTAATAACTTGTTACATTGTTATCAACTTTTTCACCACATAAATAGCTCTGCAAACACCTACAGCAATTGTTTACATGCAAACAAACACACATAAATAGATTGTATATTGTATTTGTGTATTTGTATTTGTTAAACAGTGCGGAGGTAAAATACAATGCCATAAGCGCTATTCAAAATTACAAATTTCGGTCACATTTTGCCGTTAGCTATGTACTTGCGCCCCTGCGCCTAAAAGCATGCAAGCATGTAACATATTGTTTTGTAACATATTGCTCACTCACACTTGCGCAATTGCTTTCAACATTTGCGCTCGATATTTACGACTAAACTTTGCTTTTCTATAAACACTAAATTGTAGCGTAAAAATATAAACATAAAATAATATACGAGGTGTGTTCAAAAAGTATCACGAATTTTGAATTTTCGCGGTTTACGTATATTGGAATTTCGAATTTTTTGTGGCGTTATGTTGGTACTCATGTCTCTCACTTATGCCGACAAGCTCGGCCATTTTGAATGTTGACTGTGGCATACGGAGAAGCTACTTTGGACCGAAGCAACGTTTATCGGTGGTACAAAATGTTCTCAGAAGGCCGAGAAGATGTGACAAAAATTGGCTTTTGCACCACGATAMCGCCCCTGCTCACACATCGTTGCTTGTGCGCGACTTTTTGGCCAAAAACAACACACTAATGATGCCGCAGATCTGGCCCCCTGTGACTTTTTCTTGTTCCCGAAACTGAAGAGGCCCATGAAAGGACGACGTCACGCTTCCCTTGACGAGATAAAGACGGCATCGAAGGAGGAGCTGAAGAAAWAAAAAAAAAAATATTTTTTGAAGTGATTCGAAGATTGGAAAAACCGTTGGCACAAATGTATAATATCTCATGGCGATTACTTTGAAGGGGACAAAATAGATATTCATGAATAAATAAATAATTTTTGAAAAAACACAAAATTCGCGATACGTTTTGAACACACCTCGTACTTTGGTGCTTAAAAGCCCATTTAGAGGTTTTTCTTGTCAAAATTTGGATGAGATGTTTTGAATTTTTTCCATTTACTACACTGGAAAATCTCTTTTTTCTACTTATTGTTGGATAATCTTACTATCCCTTCTATTCCCCTCTCATGCATTATGTCTATCATTTTTACTCCCGTATTACTTTTAAACTACTCTCCTTACGCACTCTCCATGGAATTATCTGTATTTTTTTTTTTTTTACTCATTTCAAATCTTTCTCATATACACTCTACTACGAAATTTCTCTTTCTGTTTTTATTTCATGCGCTTTCCTCCATATACTAATTTATCTCTCACACACACATTCTCCCGCACTCTCAACATTTTGCTCTTTCTCTGTAATTTTCTTTCAGTTTTTACTGTTTCTGTTCTCATAGAAAATTTCTACTTCCTTTCTACTGTATTTTTATTTCTCTCTCATTAATAAATTTAAAACTCAAATTCTAAACTACTGAAATAATTATATTAGGAGAGCGTACAACTTTGCAATATTGGCAACCAAAAAAATGTTTCGACAACTTTGAGCGCTTTAAAAATCATGGGAAAAGATTAAAATTTTTGTTTCTACATCCATATATTGTCTATATGATGCTTACCATGAGAGTAAATGAAAATGTGATCCAATCCGAAAATGTGGAACCGATCACTATTAAAATTTGCTATGAAAAATCCATCTGTATAGCCAGGTCCTTCTCCACCTGGTCTTTCCAACAGAGTTGAGGCTTTCCTCTTTCTCAGCTTCCTACGGTACGCTTTAAGTATCAGTATGTTTGTGTTATCAGTGCGAAAATGTGTTTCGAACAAAGAGCCAACATTAAATTTTCTTTTAAAATTGGTAAAACTTTTACCGAAACGTTTCAATTGATGAAATAAGTTGATGGCGATGATTATAGCAGAGTGCACGAGTGGTTTCAACGTTTTCAAAGTGGTCGTGAGGACATATGTAATGACGATCTGTGATCACAGGAAATTCCATCAAATCACGCACAGTCATCAAAAATCAGCCGAAATCATCATTGAAATTCATTGAAATTCAATTGAATATCTCCAAAACATTGATTTATCGCATTTCGATGGATCGACGCTTGTGACCGATTATTTGAGCAAAATCCCATTATAATCATTAACTCCCCGTATTTATCTGATATGGCACTATGCGACTTCTTCCTTTTCGGAAAAATGCATTTGAATACTCAGTCCGAAGTTGCACCAGTTGGCCAGAGTTATTTTGCGTTAGATTTTCAGACTGACATTGTGGATGATGTTGATACTGGTTCCAAGATAGACGAAACTATCCACGACTTCGTACGTAGCACTACTAGCGCTTTTATAGAAGATTGTACCTTCTCTGTTAAGTTCTGCAACGCGAATTACTTTCTTCAACAGTAGCTTGAAGAAGTCTCGGGAAAAGCAGTCGCCTTGTCTGAAACCTCGTTTGCTATCAAACGGCTCGTAAGGGTCCTTCCCGAGTCTGACAAAGCTTTTGATGTTGCTTAACGTCAGTTTACCCAACCGTATTAGCTTTGCGACGATACTAAGGTCAGACATAGTAGTATATTTTTAATATTTTTTTTTTTTTTGAACACAATGCATTTCTGGAACATTCTCTTCACCCCGAAAAAAAAGCCATTAAGAAAAATTAGGGTGTAATTCAATACTTTCTCTCAAAGCCAAATACAAGGAAAGAGGTTTACCTCATATCTGACCAAAACAAAGTTAAGATTAGTTTATATTATATTATTAATTAAGTTATATGGAACACTAAGGTGGTCTATGTTATTATCTGGCAACATACATAAGGTTGACGCACTAAAAAAATATTTACCCTCACACTATCACATATTATTATTTGAGCATTAGGGTGTGTATTTTTTTTTTACTTTCTGGGGAATTATAAGAGAGAAGTTTAGTAGAGAACATATTTTTTATTTTTAGATATATATACCCTCACTCTATCACATATTATTATTTAAACATTAGGGTGGGTAATTTTTTCAATTTCTTTTACGTAAAAGCAATATTTTATATATTTTTTAATTTAATTAGAATACTTTCACATCAACTTTCTTGTTTATCTGGATAAAATTACAAAGCCACAATTCAATACAGTATTTGAGCATTGAGTTCAAGTATTTTACTATGTCTGACTTTAACGTTTCAGGCATTAGATTGGGTCATTTGGAAACATTTTTTTTTTTTTTTTTTTTTTTTTTTTTCGACTTTCCATTCACGATTGACAATGCAGTAAAAANTTTTTTTTTTTTTTTTTTTTTTTTTTTGTTTTCGACTTTCCATTCACGATTGACAATGCAGTAAAAACTTGTATTATATTTTTATTTTATTCCACTAGCACTCACACCACCCTAAAATAAACTATACATATACATACTTGCACTATGCTTGCTTATGCGCTATTAAATAGCACGAGAATTGCTACCTAGCTACCATCTAAGCAACGAAATTGTCCTCGCAATCTAACAACACGTAAGAATTTCCAATTATATCAGCAATAATCAGAACTGCACCCCCAACCCCACCTGGCGCCGGAACAGCAGCATCTGCGTCAAAGACAACCAGACGCCAAATAATTCCATATTAACGTTGGTGTATACCGTTACAGCACACACGCTTGAGTGCGATTAGTGGCAGCAAATGATTTGAATGCCAGCTTTCTTGCAAAAGGCATATTTGCGTGTCTGCGTAAACAAATACCGACTTCAAAGGTGCATACATAGACGGATTTTAAAATTTCATATCAAATATTCGATTGCTTTCAATAAATGAAATACGATGCATGACACGCACATACACCCACATACATATTATATGCACGGCGACATAAGTCAAGTCATATTCGAGGTGAGAGGAGGGGATGAAAAGGGAGCGAACGCGAGCAAGGAAGAGTTGAAGGGGAGCTTGTAGTAAACAATATAAGATTAAACTGTGATGCCTTCCTTGTTGCAAGCACTTTACGTAAGCGTTATTGTTGACGCCAAGTCGCTAAATATTATAAATTATTCCTAGAATATGTCAAGCGACTACACGCTCAATATGAGCACGGGAGCATGTTCATATTTACATATAACATTGCTGATTAGAAGTGAATGCAAAATATGACGCAAGAATTTCGACTATTTAATATGGCACAAATACACATATGTGCACACGTAAATAGGGTGTAAGTTTCGGAGGGACTTTTGTTTCAAAAAAAAAAATTCAACTGCTTAAAGTGTGCAGTATTTTTGCGATCTCCCCTAAAGAATCTTCTTTCAGTTCGGCTTTCACCACTTTTCCAGCAAAGCATATATTTCTGTTTATTTTCAACTACTCACACTTAAATGGTTCTTCAGTATACCTTCGATTTTCACAATTTTTCTCTTGATACGATGCTTGCACCAGCAAAATCATTCACAATAGACAGGATCATGTAGCAAATGGGATCAGGTCCCTAATATGTGGTGGATCCATTAGAATCTTTCATTCATTGAACAGAATTGCGCAACTTTCGTTCAAAACTGGCAGCTTCTGAGCGATTGCTTCCATCAGAGACAATAAGAAAACTCAGTTTGTGCCTCAGTTCGTTTTTAAACCACTTTTCCAACCACTGATCAATCCTAAATCGTTCTTCAGTATATATGGTCTGGTAAAAATACCTTCCATTCTGAAAAGTTCTCTTGAGATGAAATTTTTAACAGCAAAATCATATGTAACGACAGGAATATGTAGTAATCACTTGGTAAAGGGTCCGGACTATATTGTGGCTCCATTAGAAGCTCTCATACAAATTATCGGAAATGCTACGGGTTGCTTTGAATGTGTTTGACCTGGCATTGCTCTCGTCGAACACAATTCTTCTCCCTTGTTGAAAACTGCGTCTGAGCGATTGTTACCATCAGTTAGCCCGATTGTTGACAGTTGCGGTCCGAATTAAGAGACCTTGACCATTTCGTTCAACCGTTTCATGATATGAGCCACTCTTCATCACCTGTCTCTTTATGTCGCGGCCAAAGTAAATTCGTTCAATAAAGCTCCTTTGTCATATGAGGACCCACCGAGATGAAGGGTTCAGGTCCTCCTTCCATGTTATTGGAAGTTGCGAGCTGATCAAACACAATTGTGACCGGATAAGGAGATGAAACGCACTTGGTTACATTCCTTTAGATTATTCAGCCCCTTCTCTACGGTCCCGCAACAGTAGCGATTTGATCTCATAGGTAGAGGTTACTTTAAGTGCCTCTTTACTGTCGCTGAGTATGGTTTAACGTTAATTGCGATTGATAGTGGTGTGCAGGCTCAAAAAGTTGGAAATCATTTGCTTATAACGCTCATTATTGATTGTAATATTGATTCTGTCTTATTTCTTCGCCTTCAGAATGGTAACATCTTCTGGTTGTAACTCAGTCCGAAGAGACTTTTCAGGGCTTGCGCACTACAAAAAAGTTACTTTAGTGTATTTTCGTACCCCCAAAAGCCAGATAAGCGTCACATCGCCAAAGATGGTAATAATATTAATGTGAAGTTTCTGAAAGTATAAGTTTTAGATGTAAATTCTCAAGGCTTAGAATCCTTTTTGAGTTTTAAATCCTTGATAACAAACACACCTAATTAAATTGATAATTGCTTTGACAGCGATTTCCATAGCTAAATTCATAACTCCACAAACAGCACCCTATACTTCTCCTATAATTCTGAATATAACAAAGAAAATCAAAATTCCATGAATCAGTTGCATACATAATTTTTAATAACGCTGGCAGCGTTTGTGGCCTATGGAATCTTGTTGTTATGTGGTGAACTTGTTAACTACCGCAATGTAATGCAACAGTGCGTGGGCGTCGTAACTGGAGTACGTACAACATTTGATAACGAAACACATTGTCTTTGATGTGGATTTACACATGTGTCCGTAATATAATAAAACAATGAAGATGTTTTCATTTATAGTAATAGTAGCGGGGAAGTGGGCACACTTGTGTTAATCATTTCAGCAGTAGGCGCAGCTTGAATTCAGGTGGTACTCATATCCATTGATATGTATACCATGTTCCACCAAATATTCGCTGTGGAGTTAGCTTGCCGAACGGCAGTCTGAATATAAATTCGTTAAAATGTTGCGCTTATGATGTTTAAGTAGTTTAAGTAGTATGACTATTAGTAAGAGCGGACTAACTGAGTCGATTTGGCAAAGCTCTTCAGTCTGTATATACGCCAGCAAGTCCCACGGTTTTTGAGTTACTGATCTGATACTGGAATTTTGGTTACGTCCTTTTCTTCTCAAGAAGTTGTTCTGACATCGGATCACTAAAACATATAGCTGCCGTACAAACTGACCGTTCAGAAAGAATTTTTCGATATTCAAGAAACTGGCTTCCCATATGCACTATGGCTAGACTTTCTATTAACTAAAATTCTATTAAGCTGAAGAAGTACATTAGAAGCGTGAAAATTGTCTGCTTCTACTTCAAATAATTTGTGAATTGAATAACTGACTGCAAGTCTGATAGTACTTTTAGTCGCTTCGGGACTTTTCTTTGGCATAGATCAACAATATAGAGGAAACTCGGCTAGAGAGCTTTTCACGAGCTTTCCGTATCAAAGCTTTCTTCAAGATGTTATAGAGTAAGCTCAGCTAAAGAGCTTTTCATGAGCTTTCCATATTGTAGATTAATTCGGCCAGAGAGCTTTTCATGAGTTTTCCATATCAACGCTTTATTCAGGATATTGTAGAGCAAACCCGGCTAGAGAGCTTTTCATAAGTTTTCCATATCAACGCTTTCTTCAGGCTATTCCAAAAGTTGCGTTTAATACTGAGTAGTAGATATCGGGATAATCGAGCTGATCAATGTTTTTTTGTAGTCCATTTTTCTTCACTTAAATTTATATACCCCTCTATACAGAAAATCTTAGATTATCCGACGTATACGTATTTTATGACAGATCAAATGCCTTTTTAGACCTCTTTTGTCTAAAATTAATAGTATAAATTTTTTAGCTGAACATATGTATACTGTTGTCAATTTTGCTTCTGTCCGAACTATGGTCCTAGTAGTAGAGTATATCACATTCAATACTTGACCTAATACCACTCGACTTAATTGGAATTAACAGTCAACAGCTGAATATTATCACAAAGGAAACATCATCTGTCAATTTGTATGCCACAAAAAACAGTTATCTAAACACACAAGCAGTCAGTATGTACATACATATGTCAACTAAATCATATATGTACATATACATATGTGCCAGACAGATATACGCTTTAGGGTGGTACCCAAAAGTGCTCTTCAAATGTGAACTAAACTGACAAATTTTTATTATTGGCTTCTAAATAGACGGCTGGGCCAGTACAACCATGTCAACGTCCAATCGAATTTTTCATACACTTGCAATAAGCATCCACGTCTCTTCACCAGTACGGTTCTCAGCTACGTTGTCAAGCATCTCTTTTGCGAGCTCTACATGACATCGTTTTTGCTAAAGATTCAAGAGTTTTTATAAGAGTCCAGCATTGGCACGCTTCATACCCAAAACTTTAACCAAAAATGTGTTGACTTGACCCATATAAGATGTTGAGATCTACTGAAATCTTTCTGATTTCAAATTTTAAACTCACTTTCGTTAACTATTTCGAAGATTGATGAAAGTTTTCGATAACTTAAACGACCTTCACTGAAAGCTTTCGTATACCATGACTCGCTATAAAACTACTTCTGAAATATGTTTAACGATTTTGTAGCCGAGATTCTATTGGAAACGCAAAATTTCAAGCAAATTATTTCGAATAAGATACAAGTGCTGTGCCGATCTAAGAATTTTTTTTATCGATTATTTCTTTCGCAGTTTTATTGGACCAGTCCAAGTCAGCTTTGATCATTGGTAAAGATTTTGGGCCTTTCATAATTGTGTCTCTGGGACATGGAATAGTCGGAACTGTGTTTAGCAGGCGCTAAGCCTTAAAAGTCTGCAAATGAAAAAATAAGCATTACAGACTATATATTCCACCACTGTTTAATACTCCTTCCTACTCTCCTAATGTCCATGTATTTGTAGTGAACACAAAATTACTTATATGTAAAAAGATAATTAGAAAATTTGACTGCAGCAGAGTAACACCAGGCTACTCTCGACAGGCTTTAATTAACTGGGGTAGATTTTCTGCTTGATTTGATTGTCAATTAGTTTTGTCTGTTATCTTAACTAACCAATGAACCAAATATAGTAAGCTTTTTGATTAGTGAAAAGAGCTTCGCTGCTAGAGCCAGATGCGATATTAATGTGCTTTAGAGCTGATACTAAATACCAAAATAATGTAGTCACTGCATAAACGCATACGCCTACATATTCAAATTGATTTCAAAGTATCTATTGCAGCCCAATTTTCCGTTGAAAAATAGTTTATGGATTATTTTCGAAAATAGCTAAACCCCCTACGCGTTTAATGCGTAATTTATTCAGCATGGAATTTAACGCTAATTGACAGTATTAAAATTCGTCCGAATCGTATTAATATCATCACTGTCAACCATTGTTTAGATAACAAAATAAGCAAGTAAAGTAGCGCCAAATTTAGACGCAATCGCATGCTAAAAAATTTTCGGCATTTATGAAGAGTTAAAAGCGCCTGAAATCTGCAAAAATGTTGCTAATGAGTAGACTTTACTTTTAGACAAAATTGTCAACCGCTTGTCTTCATTTGATGTATCGCATTATCCATTATAATTAATGATTATAATTAATCAACCTTTCTAAATGAAGTTAGAATTTTAACTAGATTATCGCTGAGAAGACACATTTTTTGGTTCGTTACCACAGCATTCCTTCATACCCAAACCATTAACCAAAAACGTCTTGAATTGACCCATAAAAGATGTTAAGTCCCTCTGCTATCTCTCTAATTGCTAAATGACGACTATCAAACTCAGTTTCTTTAACTTTTTTGATATTTAATGTAAACCGGGCGAGCTAAACACATTGTTTTTGCCTTAGTTTATCGAAATATCACAAGTTCTAACTACGATATGTTGGTTGCGTTACGATGTTGGTTAAAAATTTGACGAAGAGTCAGTGGAGAATGCTACTGTGCATTATTTTGGTAGTCGACCTAAACTTTCGGCCTCTTTTTACAAATTACTTCGCGGAAACGACGCATAACACTCAAATAATATTCCTTGTTGACAGTTTGGTCGGTCGGAGGGAATTCGGAGCGTATCACTCCACTATAATCGAAGAAAACTCTCAATATAACCGTAATTTTTGACACGTTTTGACGTGGTTTTTCGGCTTCGACTCTGCTTTGCTAAGATAATTGGCACATTGATCGTCTGTTTCCAGGTCGCAAGAATAGAAATAACACTCATCGACAATATTAATATGTTTCATGACCTTAATGCGTCGCAATTTTTCGAAAAAATGTACTAATTTTGGAAGTAATCGTGTTTTCACTTTTCTTAAGCCCAAATAATCTTTCAGTAGTTATCACTGATGCTTCCAATATGCCAACGATCTCAATAAGAACTCTGACTATTAATTGTCGATTCCCAAGCACCAATTTCTTTATTTTATTGATGATCATCAGTTGATGGTGATGGTCGCCCTAGACTTGGTTCGTCGTTAACGCGTTTTCGACAATCTTTGAATTATTTGTACGAATCAATAATTTGTTTATTCTGTCGTTTAGTTCCAATCTGAAAGACAACCGTTAACAAAACTAGGACCGTTAAAAAAATATAAAATATTTTAATTTAAATAACAGTGCGGCGGTTCAAAATCTGTAGTTTTCAGTAAACACGAAATTTTGTTCATTTTAATATAAACCATCATTTATATAACAACATTGATGGATAACAAATTCTCTAGTTATATGGTTTTGATTCGTCATTTGGGACTACAGACTCACGCCAAGAAAATGAGAGTGATGAATTAAGGTGTCGATCAATTAGTGCTCTAAAGCATTGATGCTTTCAAGTATGTTCCAAATCTTTTTGAAATTTACTGAGATGCCTCTTTTTTATTGTTCAATGGACTGGTGTTCTCGTTGTTAGACGGCAGGTGCCGTGCAATAATCCAAAAAATATTGTCTTCAGAGGAAAACTAACCAGGAACTTTCGATCACCTTGTTGTTGTAGCGGCAGAATTCTGCCGAGTTGACAGTCCTTGACGCGATAAAAAATCCGGTCCGTACCGGTTACGTAAACCGACTGTGGTGGGAGCAGTCTAAGCCTATGTATCGTTGTGAAAAGGAACGGTTCGTGAACACTGGACATCGCAAACAAAGTTTTCAGTTGTTTTCAAGTTAAATTATTCGAATTTTAAAAACTAAATTTTTCCCAGAGATTTCACAATAATTTATTGGGTGCACAGCACACAGCAATTTAGTTAAACTTTCATTATTATTTTTTATTTATTATTTAATTATAGTTAATTTTCTTGTCTGCTTTTATTATATTATTCTTTTGTGCTTGAACCACCTGAGTTTGCATCACACTTTTTTTGACCCTGTCAAATTCATCCGCATCCGCATAGTAAACTTGAGTAATCTTCAGAATCTAATGCAATTAATATTTTGGTAAAAATTTTAATAGAAACAAATGAAGGCAAACAAGTTTATCGTTTAATTGACGGCGACGTTTAAAATAGACTTTTTACCAAAAAAAAAACAAACAAAAAAAGTGAAACAAAAATTATGTTAAAAATGCATACAAACCTATTATCAAATTACCTGAATAATCTTTTCTGTTTACTGGCAATCAGCACAAGATTTGTATAGGGTGTTGGTTTAGATTAGATTAGGCTATAACGGCTGGCTGTCTTTTATAATGCCACATAGAGTTTCAGTCATCACGTGTAGTGCAGAAACTCAACGCTTTTTGCGAAGTTTATTAAAGACTTGATACTTCTACCAGTCACTGAACTGCTAAGCTCCTAAATATCTAAGCAGACTGCCTATGACCTACGAAGCTCCTATATGACTGGATTGAAGCAGAAAAGCTCAGGCTTATTCCTACTTCAATGCACTTTCTGAATGTTGATTCATTTCGAGGTTCTCTACTTTTTCTAAGCAATAACACAGTAGCTTCAAATGTTATGGGGACTGTTTCTTATCATTCGAAAGAACATTACATGGCATTAGTTTTTGGAAGATTATCTCTTTCAAATGTAGGCCACGGCTACGTCTCAGATGGTCCATCCGTTGACTCCGTTTTTGGATGACACGTTCAAGCATTTCGACTGCTAACTTACGGTGTGATATCACACGGTCTTAGTGGCAAAACGACCGGCCCAACACGTGAAATTATCTGCTCACCGAACTGTTCTGTCATGAGTCCACTATATGATGCTATGTGTAGGAAATGACGCCGTCTTGTTGAAACCAAATATCGCACAAATCACGAGCTTCAATGTTAGTCATCGTCGGTTGTCATGACGCGATAACGGTCGCCATTGATGGCCAATGATTTCACCGGTATACAAACCAAACCAAACCGTTGTGTTTTCTGAGTGAAATGGCAGCTCTTGAATCTTTTCAGGTTACTCTTCATCCCAAATGCGGCAATCTTACTTACCCATTGAGCCAGAAATGGGTCTCATCGCCGGACAAAATTTGGCTCGAACACGTCGGATCTTCTTCGAACTTTTCAAGAGTCCATAGAGCGATACAAGTCGCTTGGGAAGGTCGAGCGAATTCAGTGCTTGCACAAACTGTATTTTGTAAGTCAATAACTTACAATTGCTGAATTTCATATGAAACAAAAATTCCAAACAACATAACCAACACCCTTTAAATAGAAAGCTAGCCAAATATAAATGTTTATCTGTAAGTACTCGTATAAAATCCGACCTTGATGACGGCATTTCTCTTTGCACAAACTGGCGTCTATTTATCATAAAAATGTTAAACTACGAAAGAACTGGATTCAAGCTGACGAAGATTATGAAATTATACAAAGAAGCAATCAAATATATTAAATTAACCCTAGAGAAGGCGCGCTCCGCAGAGTGACATGCATTGTCGCGCGTGAGCATTTTGCTCACGTACTGAAAATATTCAGTTACGTTTATATAAATAAAGTGTTACATATTTAAATTTAAACTAAATTTCATTACTGAGCCTTAAGC
>NW_017537112.1:930183-931657 GCF_001853355.1 Bactrocera latifrons | reverse complement strand
TTGAAATAAATACTTCACATTACAATAAACTTAAATTAAAATTAGCATTCGCTAATAACGCCATTAACCCGCTGTGCCTACACGAAAACAAAGAATAACAACAAAAACACAATTGGTGATTAACTAAAAGACGTCACTGGAATTAGAGCTTATTTATGCGAATTATGCCAAAGCCATTAAAAAATCAAAACAAAATGAAAAAAATAATCAGTCGTAGAAGAAATCCAGAAAGTAAATACCACAAATATTCAGTACATATGTATGTATGTATAAACATACATAATATATCTAATGGCTCATTAAGCAAATTTTATGGATGCGGATTAGTTCTGGACAACAAACATATAATAAACATTTAATTTATCTAGTGTCGACAATTTTTGGCTATTTTTAGTAGAAATTTCACTTTCAATATAGTATTCCTGACACAATTCGGTATAGCTGGAGACGGAGACAGTGTATCTAAAATGTTTTCAAATATTTAATAATTTTTAAATATTTTGTTTTTGTATTTCATAACTATTTAAAACATTTTTTTTACATCTCCTATTTGTCTTGTTTTGCTAAAAATTTTTCATAAATAAACAAATATGTACTATTTTGGTCAAACATTTCTTGTCACTTTTTCGCTATAAACATTATTCCATCAGTTTAAAACTTTCGTTAGTGTAAATCGAAAGCGAGCGAACCATTATTTTGCTACACGAACTGATACAGCATCGTCTACGTAAACCTCACAAATTTCATTGGTATCTTGCGTGGTATTCTTCCCTTTTTCAAATATAGCGAATTTCTTCATTATTTGCACTCATTTTTTAACAGCTGGGTCGGACGGCGGGCAGGATGCAGGTCTCAATTTCTATCGGAAACAAAAAATTCAACGTGATTCATATTTGCTAGTAACTTATCTTTTAGTTAAACTAAGAAAATTCCAAAAAAAAAAAGTGTAGAACTTCAAAAATCTTTTAAAAATTGAAAAAAATTGTTTTTGTCCAAAAAAATGGACTTTATGATTTTTAAAAATATGTTCAAACTTGACTTTTCTCGCTTTCTTATTTTAGTTTAAATAGAAAATAATGCCAGGATAGTAAACTTTGACCCACGTTTAGTTTTGATTTTCTAATCCAAAGTACATGCTATGACAATACGTGATTGGTAGCACTGGAGATATATTAGTTTGTCAAAAAAGTCTTGCGGTATTTTTATTGTGTTTTCAATTGTTCATAAAATTTTTTTTGATGACTCATGCCGAGCTACTATGCTACTATGCCGGTCTCTTTCGACCAATTCAGCGATTTTATCGCAATTTTCGACGACAGGCCTTCCGGAGCGTGGCGCATTTTCGATCACCTCTACATCAGAATGAAAACGTTGAAACCATCGTTGTGCGGTGGAAATGGAAACTGTATCGGGTCCATAAACTGCACAAATATTATTGGCGGCTTGAGATGCATTTTTGCCTTTATCGTAGTAG
>NW_017537112.1:905460-928526 GCF_001853355.1 Bactrocera latifrons | reverse complement strand
TTTTCTGATTATTTTTCTATTCAGATTTTCTATAATTTAAATTTTTTTTCTTACATAAATGTTTATATTTCAAACTTATCCCAATTTTATTTAATATTTTCCAATCATTAATATTTTTTTTCTTTTCCATTCTTAACTTTTTCTGCCCAAACCCCAACTTTATTTTCTGCGACACTTTCCTAAATATTATTGCAAACTTTCAGAACCCGTCCAATGAACTTGCCGTGCTTTCGCTATTTCTTTGGTTTTGTTGTTTTTACTAACAACATTTTATATATATATATATATATATTTTATTTTTATTTTATTTTTTTTTGGAATATACTTGAATGATTAAAATAACAAGCAGCACCAATTAAATATTGGAAATTCCCGGTTGTATTTTAGCAAGAACTTTAGCGACCAAAACAAAAAAGTCTCGAAAGAAAAGGTGAAAAAAATATTGAAAAATTGCAAAACAAAAAAAGCGCCGGCATACCTATGCAAATGAGGCGGCTAAGACGAAAGCGCAGTATATGCACATATACATATATGTATGTTCTATGTGTATGGATATGTATATATGTATATTTGCGTATATGTACATACAAATGCTTCTAAAGCGCTCTTCACGGATTGCCGAGTAAAGGTGGGCGGCAGCGAAAGTGGCGAGCACTAAAGCCAAGACAATTACTTCCCACTGGCTTGCTGGAAGAGTTGAAATTTAGATGAGCGGTAAGGCGCCTTAAGCGCTGCGGGCCTCTGCTTTAAAACGCAACAATGAAATTGAAAATTAATTAAAATTGAAATTAAAATTAAAATAATGAAAGAAATGCGAAAAAAATAATAAAAACAAAAGTCACAAAAGTGGTAACTTGATAGCGCCTACAAGTGAGCTCAAACAATCACACACACATGCATGAATGTATGTGTGTGAGCACAGTTGCGCTTGCTTAACGGCGCTGTTTAACGCCAAGCTAATTATCAAAGCTAAGACTAATTTCTGAATTTAATAATTAGAAATATATTAAATTTCTCATGGTTTCGAATTTCGAACGGGAACGCGGCATAAGTCCCTAAACGCTTGTTGTTGTACTGCGAAATTTCTGATTTTTTTCTCATTTTCTATTCCTCGCTTTGCCGTTGCTAATACAAGCCGCCTGCTGCTTACTAGCCTACTCGCTAGCTCTGCTAGTTACTACTGGTATTGTTGTTGTAATTGTTGCGCCTGGTATTTGCGACAATTTTTGCAAAACTCAGCCATTTGTTTGTTCTTTTGCGACACGGGAAACGAGTTTTTAATTTTCGTACATTTTTCGACTTTTTTTTCATTTTTTATTGTTGTTGTGCGCGTAAAAGCGAGCTTTTAGCCGGCGTCCCGTTGGTTTAAACAAAAAACAACACGAACGCAAGCCTATCTGAATCTTAACAGCATAAACGCCGCAGGCAACAACAACGCTCGGCCGCCTGGCAATCCCAGCCAGCCGACCTACGTTTTTGCGCGTTCTCCTCGTATAAAAAAGCCGCCGAGCCCTGTATTTGATAACATTCGCTATCGTACTTTGCAAGCTCGAGGTTCTAAGAACATCCCATTTCAATCAATTCAAAATTTTTATAATCAAAATGAACAAATACTCTGTGTGCTTGGCTCTCTTCTTGGCCGTCATCTGCTGCCTGTCCCTGTCAGAGGCCGCTCCAGTTCGTGAAGAACTCCTCGACTGGCACACCGCTATTGAGAAGATCATTGGTAAGTCGAAAATTATCGATCGCAGTAAATAGCTCAATTGTAAAATTGCTTTCGTATACTCTTTGCAGCGGCTTATGAAAGAAAGTATCCCGGACCATCGAAAATCTACCCACCAGAGGTCGCTCACGTCGTCGATCCCAAATACCTGTACCTCGCTTAATTAGTACCTTGTGTTTAGTGGATTGCCGTTAGGTTGTCTCTAGTTGTTGTGTGTTCGAACTTTAAGGCTTACTGTACCTAAATAATGTTAAAACAAGAGATATTAAAATTAATAAAAAAATGAGATTAAAAATTTAAAAAATAACCTATTTTTTGTGTACTAAGCACCCATAACTGGGTTAGTTAGTAATCAGAATAGACTAAGAGCTACATACAACGAGAGATATACGAAATGAATTCGTAGTAAGACTAATTTTGGGGAGACAGTAGTGCATAAAACACTTAGGGGGTTACAGGATACTCTTTTCGAACTCTCAACATAGGTCCTATAGTTTTTCTATGCCGACTAAAGTGGATGACACCGTGATCGCGGGAAAGTAATTTCAAATACTAGCAGAACTCTTAACCGGTAGAGAAACCTTTTAAAGATTTAGAGCCAACGAATAGCTAGCAAGACTAAGCTCCACATAGAACGATAGTGGCTGAAGCTACGGTTTTAAAGGAAACGTCGGTTACCATGGTGAGATAACGGTCACCATAGGCGATTAAGTTCTCACCGACATCATTTTATAAGAAATATCGACCGATGATTCCACCGGCCCACAAACCACACCAAACTGTTGTTTTTTCGGGATAAAATGGCAACTCTTGAATCTATTCAGGTTGCTCTTCGTCCCGAATGCGGCACTCTTACTTGCCTACATGCCCATTGAACTAGAATTGGGCCTCTTCGCTGAACAAACTTTGTCCCGAAAACGTCGGGTCTTCTGGGAACTTTTCAAAAGCCCAAAATTTTTTATAAAATAGCTGATTATAATTCTCATAAAATGCACTTAACCCAGAAAAGGAACGAAAATGTAGTACGAAACCGAACATTTCTCAGAACTAGATGAATTTAAATGTGTCGAACCATATGGAGGACCACCTCCATAGCTGCTATTTTGTCTTGAACTTGAAGAAAAAATCTAACTATATAACTAATACATAATTTTCGTTTTTTTTTTTTTTTGAAATCAGCCAAAATGAGGTGATTTTTCGTGCTTTAGTGTAGGATGAGCCTTTTTGGACATATGTTTGAAATGCCAGTGTCGATTCTGGATAAGTAGGACTTTAACCTGCTACAGTATCCAGAACGAAGCTGCGCAAGGATCACTCTCGTTACTCGCGGTAACTCGAGCTCTTCGTCTTCAATGGGTGGTGGTTTGACTCCAAGTACGCCATTCACCGAGAGGGAGTCGATGAAGATGTCAGTGGTATGGTCGGCGTATCGTTTCATGTCATCGACGTAGTTAAGGAATGACCTCTTGATGCTCCTACTAGAAGGTTCCGCTCTAAGCAGGTGACTGTAGCGATGATTTCTTGTATTGATATCTTTATAGGTGCTTGAGATATGTAATGTAAAGTTTGCAAATTAGCCAACGTTTGACTCAATGCAAACATACCAACGCTTAACTTAATTTTCCTTACATGTAACAAGCTTCGACTGGGATGATCCTCAGTGCCGTCAGTTTCGAAAACATAAAAAAGCCACAGAAAGTCAAATCTAGCAAATGCAATGGCTGACCGTCGGTAAACAAAGACAACGATGAGCAACACCTCGAATTTTGGTCAAAGTTGACACAGTTTTTTCCGTTTCAGTTGCAACGTCATACTAATTCTCACGTCTCATCACGAGTAATAAAGCATTTAGTGATTCCAGAATTCTCAACTACATTTCTTTTACGACCTCTACTAAATGTCGTGTTTGCAAAAGATTTAGATCTTCATACCTAAAACATTAACCAAAACCGATACTTAGGAGATTTTGAGTTATCATCATTAACAGAGGTAAGTGGACGACTCGTATGTGACAAATTTTCCATGTATTTTCGATTTTCACTGAACACTGGGAAGCTTGAAATGCCGTCTCTCAAATCCCTTATACCGAGTTGCTGATGAGTGCTCTCAGAGAGCAGGAGTGCTTCTTGACGTTGAACCTTTTTTGTGTTTGTTGACATGCGCACCTACGCTGCAACAAGATAGTGCTCCGAGTCGTTGCTAGGACCTCGGAGTGTACGCACGTGTAAAATACTTGAGACGTATCTTCCATCACAACATGATTCGATATGGTTGGTAGCCTTTCGTTTCGGAGATAGGCAGGTAGCCGTCGAAATCGATCAGCCTGAACCATTTTGGGGATGTTTCATTATTTACCGACTGTTGTGCCAAAGATATTTTCTTTGTCCACCAAGGCGTTAAAGTCGGCAAGCACGATGTTGACATTGTGATGGAACCAGCTCTGATACATACACTCCAAGCGCTTATAGAAGACATCTTTGGTCACATCGACCTTCTCTTCGTCGGGGCGTGGGCGCAAATCAGCGAAAAGTTGAAAAACTTTGCTTTAATATGGATTCTGGCTTGACGTTCATCTACAGGTGTAATTGCCTCGGCGACGGAGTGTCTCTCCCACCACGAATCTCCCACCGAATTTGCGTACCTTTACGTGGCCCCTACAGTAAATGCCACAAGGACCTACTCGTCTCAGTCCTTTTCCCCATCCATCACACTTCATGGACGACGTTTTCAGCTGCCATA
The DNA here is from genome assembly GCF_001853355.1 of Bactrocera latifrons. NCBI lineage: Eukaryota > Metazoa > Arthropoda > Insecta > Diptera > Tephritidae > Bactrocera > Bactrocera latifrons. Next base: position 924,064 of record NW_017537112.1, on the reverse strand, counting down.
AACAATCTTTCGCCAAAGACCCCTCTTATACCCACTGCATTATATTGCTTACATATCAAAATGTAGTAGTATAAATCAATGTGTGACACGTGCAGTTTCAAATTAAGTATGCATTTGACTTTAATTTGTGTTTGCGGTTGAATTATGATGCTCGTGTCATCGCAAAAAAATATAAGTAGTTGCCGACTTCAACACATTAGCTTGACATACAATTATAATGTGCATCAATTAAAAACTTTTTTCAAATGCGCAAATGAATGGCAAAGTCATACATTTTTGTCGGCTTTAAGCGAATCGGCACGGATACACACAAACATATTTATATCCACATATGTATACATTGGCACCTGCCCGAGTCATTAAAAGGCAATGAAATGCAATAAATTCGCTTACTTGTATTACAACATAATATTTTACGAACAATTAACGCAAAATACATATAAACAAATACCGCTATGTGAAAAAAACGCGAATTCCGTCGTATATTATAATTGCTGGCAAAATTTATGTTAATCCTCAGACAGATTTTATTACGTAAACATTAAATTTACCGCGTTAACAAGTAGCAAAGTGTGCACTTATGCACATGGACGTGTTTATTATGCATATTGTGCAATATGTTTGTATGTATTTACGTATGTATGTATGTTATGTGTGTTTGTATGTAAGTTATGTACGTATGCCAAATTTGCGGTTTATCGGGCTCTACCGAAGCCGCAAAGCTAGCTATCCACTCGGCTGTTGGCCATCTATTCGACTCATGCCTTTTTCAATGTATTGGTTAGTGTCTTTTTTGTTTTTGGAATAATTTATGAACAACAGGTTGCGGTTGTGGTTGTTCTTGAATTAAACTTTTAACATGCATACATACATACATACATACATACATACATGTTCATATATAATCTATATATACGTTTAAAAGTAGAGAGTAGGCGGGCATGTGTCCCTCTGTATGATAACAAGCGTAATTGAAGTGGGAATTAAAGGAATTAAAAATGTAGTTTTAATTTTTGCTTCGTTAATTGTTAATGTTGAACCGTTATCTTCCTCAAAATCTATAATTCTAAAAAGAAAATGTTTTCGCTTTAGAATTTCAGCCACTTTTCAGGGGACAATACCACACCGGCTAATGTATGTATATCTGACAACACGAAAATTGAAAAAAATATTACTGCTCCAGAGACTCAAAATATAATCACAGCAGTCTGCAAAGTAAAACCTTTATGAGTTTTGAATCAGAATGTATTGAAATTTGGTTTCTTTCTTTCGGTTTAGTATATTTGTCAAATTTAGTATCGTTGCTGTTTAATTTTTGAATTGCATTCGATGCAATTTTTGGTCGAATATAACTCGCCAAATCTCAATCGTTTGCTTGTTTTAATCCATTTATAGAAAGAACTATACAATATTCTTTTTCTTGGCCTTCAGAGAATGCTTTTTTCAGTTTCATCTCATTCTTGGATCGCCATTTCCTATATTATTAGACGGCTCCGACGGAATATTCATAACCCAAGTTTCGTCTCCAGTAATTATGCGTTTGATGAATATGGGACTCTCAGCTATGTGATCAAACATCCCTTTGTCGACCATTACTCGACATCGTTTAAGCAAAGGATTCAGCTGTTTTGCCCCGAATCTAACCTTTCTATAGGCTTCATAACAAAAATATTAACTAAACTATGTCTTTGAGACCTGTTTTGCTATCAGGATGCTCGATTCGCTTGAAGCAAGTTTTCGATAATTTCACAATCTTCATTAAATGATGTGTGCCGATGAAATAATTATGTTCGTGATAATTTATATAACTCAAAACACTTCTACAAAACTCAATGATTCCGTAGCTCATTTATGGAGAATTAATATGAATGCACGTGCAGTTTGAAGGCACCAGTCCGAGTCAAATTTGATATCCAGTGGACTATGAGATTATGCTCTATGTATCATACAAGTTGATATCTCTCTGCAGCATAAAATTAAAGTCGAAACGGATTCAGCTAAAATTCCCGAAAACTTCTGCTGAACCATTGAAGAAGGAAATACTGCTGAGGGCAGTCCTCATGGGCATGCCTCATGTCTAATAAACACAGCCTATCCGCTCTGCAGGTATAAGCTCCAAAGTAGTCATAAGCACTAAGATACCCAGTTAGAACGAACCAATCATAATGAAGGTTCTTATGGAAACTAAAAACTTTCAAATATTTTTTTAGTGATTTAGTTCTGGCATATTGACCGTTAAATATCGGTTAAGCAACTATTTTTCAGAGAACAGTAATTTGGAACGGCAAAGAATCCAAAAACATTATTAAAACAAGAAAAAACGTTAACTTAGGCTGCACCGAAGCTTATATACCCTTCACAGGTGCATTTCTTTAAGTAATTATGTGTTCAGTTTATATGGAAGCTATATGCTATAGTAATCCGATCTGGACAATTTTTTCGGAGTTTATATTATTACCTCAAGCAGTAATCCCTGTCAAATTTCGTGAAGATACCACGTCGAATGCGAAAGTTTTCCATACAAGCCCTTGATTCCGATTGTTCGGTTTCCTATACTGATATCAGCTGTTCCGACAAATGAGCAGCTTCTTGAAAAGAAAATGATGTTTGCAAAATTTCAAAACAATATCTTAAAAACTGAGGGACTAATTCGTATTTAATATATACAGACAGACTAACAGACGGACATGGCTAAATCGACTCAACTCAACATACTGATCATTTATATATATACTTTATAGGGTCTCCGACGCTTCCTTCTGGGTGTTACAAACTTAATATAATATAAAAAATATTTGCTGAAATCGGTCGAGTGGTATGTGAGATATGACGTTGGTTAGTCGAAAAAGTCTTTTCGTATTTCTAATCAAACTACATTTTTTTTTTTAACTAATAAATAAATAAACAAATATGGATTATGTTGGTCGACCACTTTTCGCCATTTTCCGATTGAGACATTATTCCATCAGAGTAAATCAAAATTTCCAAAAAGGAAGCGAGCGAACCATTGTTGTTCTATACGAACTGATACAGCGTTATCTCCGTAAACTTCACAAATTTTATTGGTGGCTTGCTTTTGTATAAAAAAATTTAAAAATTTAGCGAATTTCTTCATTATTTTCTCTCATCTTTGAAAGCTGTCATTTATTTTTAACTTCCCCGTGTTTAATTTTTTTTTTTGTTTTAATTTAAGCTTAAAATCTCACCTTTCCAGCACTATGATGATATGACGCAATGTGATTGGTAGCACTGGAAATATACAACTACAACGACATCCATTGACAAAATACGAAATTTCTTTTTCGACTATCCAGTATTTCAACTGGAAGTGCGTGAATATATACATACATAGATTTTCACCAATTTTAGGGATCATATATTATTGCGCCTGCACTTTCTAATATTATTGATATATAGTATAACCCTATATCTAACTCGATTTATGCTTAGTTAAACGAAGAATTCAGTCAAGTGAACCTTTCGCCTTTTTCTTTTATTATTCTCTTAGTTATATAAAAACTACAAGTGTTAAAAAAGCTAAACTTGTTTGTGTACTGAGCTTGTAGTTCATAAAATAGCTGTGCATAGAAATATTCTCAGTCTTTTATTACCGTTATTTTTTCAATGCCTTTTATGCTTAAAAAAATACTGTTCATATTTCCGCAGAATATTTTCATATCAATGATTTTCGATCATGTTTTCATAACACATGATGAAACAATAATAGCTTTCATGTTTTCAATTATAAACACAAATAACTGTATTTATTTAATATCGCTCTTAGATTTGTTTATAATTGTAATGGTTTTTTAATTGTTACTTAAGTTTCAATTCCTTTTTTCTTTACATTTTTTTATTACTTTATTTGTTTTGCTTTCAAAAAGCTTTGTTTACCGTTTTTTACCTATTCCTTATTTGAAATTCAACACACATTTTATGCATTTTATAGCTGTGATGTGGTAGTTAACTGGATTTTCCCATGATTCGCACGCCAGGTGTGTCGATAACAGATTTAACTGCTAATTGATTTTGGTCTAATTTGAATTGATTTAATTGTTTTACTACGTTCTATGTAAGTCTTTGTCTCTGTTTAACATAATACACATATCATCAACATAATAATATCATTACAAGTCATATAAAATGTAGAATCGTAAATAAAGCGCTAATGAGATGCATGAAAGAGCTTAGCATTTCAGTTTTTTTTTGTTTTTGTTTTTGGCTGATGCCACTTGAAAAAAGTATTCGGATTAAATAATTAATTTCGGTGTGGGAGAACTGATTCAGTTATGTCACTGGCACCAATAACTGCTTAAGTCAATATTTAGCAATTTTTTCTCACTTCATTGGAAGATTTACGTACTTTGTGAGCTATAAATGCAGTTTAACCACAAACGACGACATTTATTTTAAATATCAGAGCCTTCCCATAACAGTGAAGAAATTTTTAATTGTGGTTTCAAAAAATAGATTTTTTAGGAACCTTAAAAATAATACTCAAATCGATGAATACTGAAATTAAATAAAATACTGAAGCTATATAATGACTATCCGTTACGGACAGTACTTCTACATATATATAATGTATAACCATTACCGGACAAATTCCATGAACACAAAGTTTTCATTAATCATTAAAGTATTTGTACTTATATGTATGTGAAAAGATTTTGTGAATTTTCTGATTTGTGTTAGTGGTAACGCAACATTCTTAAGTTGGAACATAGGAAGCCGCATAAAATACCCCGTCTCATCTAGCTGATGCCTACACATTATCATAGGTAATGTTCCAGAGTCTCATCTCCGCACATGCTCTGAATTTCACCGAATTCATTTTTCCGCTTTCTGCTATGGCTTGTGGCAGCTTAGCTGAGTTGTGTCTCCAGTTACTTCCAAGCGGGACAGCCTGTTTTATTTTCGTCTATTCCGGCATCCCCGGATAACCAAACAATATTAACCAAGTTACCTAATCTAGTTTTGGCTGGCATAACTTAACGCAATGAACTCAGTATAGCCTTAATTACTTTAATGTCATTGGTTAGAGTAGAAGCTCACTTGAACCCTGCTGTTATGCTTACAATTTCGACCTGAAAGGCTGAATTGAAGTCATTTAGTTTGGAGATACCTTCTCTGTAGGGATTACTGCAGAAGAAGCCCGCTCCTTTTCCTAATGCACCTTTTAATCCATCGGTGAATACGTAGATTTTGTCTTTGGATATGTCGGTAACAAAAATATTGCCTCAATCTTCTCTATTGGAGAATGAAAACGTTGTGTATAATTCTTTTCCTTATTGGTTGGATTACTAAGTATTGGAAGTAAGAGGTTATTTTTCAGGGCAATATTGCAATCCGAGCCACTATAAAGTAAAGCTTGTATGACAACCGACCGGTGAAAATTAAGTTTTTTTAAGAAATTTAATATAAAAATTTATTTTTGCACTCAAACAAGTTTAATATATCATGAAAGAGAGAAGTTTTATGTATTTTTCCTTTTCCCAGAAAAACTGCCATAGTTAACTTTTTTTTAAATTGTATACCGGCATAACTTCTTATTTCCGCTAATGCTGTCGCTAGCCATCATTATATACAAAAAAAAAAAAGTTTACCGTATTAAAATTCCTTATAAATAGAAATATGAAAACGTTGCCTACATGCAGGCACCGTACTTTTATTTATCCAAGACACGCTCCTATTTTGATAATATTCAAATAGTTAAAAATATCGTGCATGAAAATGGAAGAATTCTAAAAATACTCACCACAGGAAATACATACTGAAATTCAAAAAAATTTATACAAATGCCAACAAAAAAAAAATATCACAAATCCGAGTGTCATGGCCAGTAAAAATATAGCAATGGTTGACCACTCTTATTTGTGTTGGCTTACTTATTTACGTGCAAGCACAAGTATTTACAAAACCAGTTTGGCAGTTTCGAATTCATAAAAATAACTTCGCAGGGGTCGCTTTTGAGCCGATTAATTTTCCACTGACACAGTCGCCTGTTGCGGTTGTTTCGCCGCGCGTCAGCTTTGATGCTTTTTGCAGCCTGTGCTTTTATTTATAGCGAAATGTAAAAGTTTTGATTTTGTTTGTGGGAACTTTAATAAAAATTTGCTGAATTTACTGCATTTTTTTTACCAATGTATGAGTCTCCAACTGCTCAAAGTTTAACTACGCAGTAGTTACTAGTTTCTTCTTGAAATATAACTTTGTGAGATTAATATCTGAGAATTCTTCAAATAAATTCACATACATCTTATTTTCACTTTCAACAACACTCTCACCCCCCGCAAACCTATCTCCCGATTTGCAAGCACAACTTTTAGAGTGTTCCAACGTTTTCCAGTCACCAAACGTGTCTCTCAAGCCAACTCTACTTCAAAATAATTTAATTAGTCAGTATTTTATATAAATGTTTCAAGTCTCCCCACATACGAAAGTGAATTACTTTTCCCTTAAATTATCCGCCCTTCACAACCCCATATGTGTGCTATAATCTATGTTGTCAGTACAGAAATTTCATTTATTGTCATATTATGCGATTTCGTCTTAATTGTCATTTAACATATAAGGGGTTTACAGTTTCTCTTTCACCTGCAGCAGAATTTGATGAAATATTTGTACTTACACAATGCACCTAAAAGTATTCTAAAGTTGCTCGCTGTCACATTCCTTCACATTTCACACACATTTGTACACAGCTGTCGTTTAAGTACTATCTCTATATGAATTTGTCAAGTGTGTCTTCAAGGAAGGTCTCACTAAATACAACTATTTGTGTCACACTACCTGGAAGTTGAACTGTGACATTCAACGAATTCGCTGTCATTTCCCTCCATGCATTATTCGTCACATACGCAGCGTAACTGCATGCTATGTCACGTCGCACAGTGGTACAGGACATAGAATATTCGATATATCTATTTTAAAATGAGATGTCTTACTTAGATACCGATATACGCAATATATGGGCAAACAGAAGACAAAAGGCCAGACTACAAGTATATCGGCGCAAGGGTTAGGTGTGAAACGATTTCACTAAATTTTATTATTCTCAAGAAAAGCAATCCGGTTTATTCCTTTCCAATAATATACCGGATAGACTTGGGAAATGCATGAGATCTCCTAAACTCGGTAGTTGTAATTCTTAGAAATGTCTAAATCTAATCTCATTGCGTTACTTCCTAAACTATTTGATCATGAATACACGTTTGGACTTCCTCCTTGTCAGTCTTTTTTCTAAAACCATTAGGCCACCGACTACTCTACTACTCTAAACACGGCAATATGTAGCTGCATTTGTTCATACCATAAACATCCACCAACAGAACGTGTTAATCGTCTAAATTTAGTACTCAAACTTTTTTTTTTTTTTTTGGCTTTCTGGATTTTCTAACTGATCTCTGATCAGTTCGCAACCGATCAAGCGGTTAAATAAATACCGAATATAAGAATCGGTATAAAATATTATATATAGTATAAAGTCAAACAGAGAACAGGAAATAAATATGCACCAATAAAAGAGTTATCAGAGCTACATACTATTCGGTCTAAGTTTCTCTGCGATACCTTATTTAAAGATTGAATTATCTATTTTGAAGTAAAAAGTTAAAAATGATGTGCTGGTAGAAGGAGAGTAAATGAACAATGATTTTACTTGAGTTCACATATTTTCTAATCACTCATCGAATCCATGTTTGCCTTGGAGTTGTTTCCATGGTCAAAATCGATTCACTATGATTTACGTCAAAGAGCTTAGCCCCAAAACCTAAGCTTTCCAGTAAGACAACTAATAAAACTCACTTTCATAAAACCAATATTTCTTTTGTCCAATTGTCCTCGTGAACTGAATGGAGAGACTCAGCTTCAAAACCTAACCCAATCTACTCAGGAACACAACTTATTTCGATTGTCCCATTGGAGTCCCTGTGATTTTAATTGCGAGAAGCAACCCCGAAACCTAACTGCGAAAGCTTTTGAAAACTAAACTAACTGAATCTAAATATTTTTAACACAAAACCTAACCTAATCTTTCCAGGAAGACAAATAGTAATCTTCGTTTTCATAAAATCGGTGTTTGTCCGTCACAATTGTCACCTTGATATGAACGGAGAGAATCAGCGCTAAAAACTAACCTAACCTACCCAGGAAGATGACCTCAAACTAACCCTACTTTCATAAAACTGTTGTTACAACTGTCCAATTAGAGTCCCTGTCATCTAAATTGTGGAAAACAAACCCGAAACCTAACCACGAAAGCAAAATCACTTCCCTTCGTAATTACGACCCACTGTGCACCCTAACAAGTCACTTTTTACTAAGGTAGCTGTTGCAGTTCAAGGATACTTGCTCATATCCATACACACCTACATACATATATTCATATATCATTGCTTTTTTCACACGCGGATAAGTAAAGGAGTAACTGGTCGAATTCTAAGCGAATCGTAAATGTCCATTTTGACAAGCGCCACAAGTAGCGCGAAAAGCAAAGCTTTAAAATATATAGCCAATTACATGTGGCAATATATCGTCACTCGATGGCCAACGTTTGTAAGTATATACAGTACATATAAACTGAAGCTCACAAGAAGATTCGCCTTGCCACCTTGAATTTCAAGGTTTATATAAGCACTCACACATACATATACGTAAATATGGTACATCGACTCCTACTGTTTACCATTTATATTGAAGAGATTAAACGTTGTTGTAAACTAAAAAGCTTATGGATATTGTCCGTTACAAGTGAGGCAAGTGTTAACAGCTGAATTGCTTCACTAGTCAGTCTCTGATTTGGTGCTTTGAGTAAGATTACTTGCGCTATTTTTCTCTGCTCGCAAGTCTTATTCCAGCTATTTATTTATACATTTTCATGTGCAATAATAATAATACCATGTGGTGATTGTTATTTTGAGAAATTTAAGATAAATGTTTATTTTAAGCGTTTTCGTGATATATTTTACAAATGCAATGTTTCAATTCTGAGAACCATCAATATAATGGAATGTTTTAATCTCCTTACATGCTAGGATTAAGCCATCAGACCATGTAAAGATAATAAATGAGTGAGCAAACAGAATTACTCAGCAAAATATCAACATATCAATATATCAATATTTATCTACGATTATTACTCGTCCTACACCTATGAAGAATTCAATAAGACAAAATATTTTTAATAAAAAACATTAAATATTAAAATAAACACGAAAAAGTTTCCATACAAAAACGTTCTATAACGATATCAGCAGTTCAGACAACTAAGCAGCTTCTTGGGGAGAACCTTTTGGAAAGCGTTCATTTTCATATCATCTTCTTCAGATTACATTTTTAGTTAACGAGTTTCTATATATTTTTTTAAGTTTGGTCAAAAATGTTAAGAAAAAAATTGGATTTAATATGATTTTCGCAGTGGCAGGTAGATTCTAACAAAAAAGATATTCGATCAAAAATTTATAATGACTTTTATACTGGTTTTATTATCTAACAATAAAATACCGATCAGAAACCTGAAACTTAAAACGCTGATTAAATATTGTCTTATAACTCCCCATTAGTTTTAAAAATTTTAAATTTTGTGATCAACATACAATATTTTGACTTATCTTCCTGCTTGAACTAAGTATGTTTTTTGCCAATATTCTTCTATTCTTCGGTATATTACTATATCTCTTCACTTTATTGAAGCTAGCTCATAAAATATTTATTTTGAATGTTTAAAATATATACATACATCTGTATTGTATAATACCGTATTCAAATTCGTTATAAATAGTAATGCAAAAACGTTGCCTACATGCAGGCGCCGTACTTTAATTTATCGAAGACACGCTCCTACTTTGATAATATTAAAGTAATAAGCCATTTTTTCTAGTTTTGAAGCTTACATATTTTTTCAGCCAAGAAAATTTATATCTAAATTAATTAATCATAAATATTAATTTTCAAATATTTGCCTAATTGTAGACAACATTTTGAAGAATAGCGGAAAGTCTATAATCATCCTATAAAATTAATAGCAACAAAACATCTACTCAAAGCAGAAAGCAGAAAGCATTCTACATTTACAAGTGATAGCGAAAAGGCTCGAAACACACATAAGTTTTTCATGCAGGCCATTTGTAACCGTTCAAGCACGTGGCATACATTTAGGCGCAAATTCCTGAAAAGTAGTGTACTGCTTATTTAGCTCAAGTTTTTATTTAAGCCGACTTTACTTACAAATCAACATAATTAGTAACTGAGAAGATCAACAAAGATATCACATGTCACTTGACTACCTGGTCTCATTGGCTTTTAACATAACGAATCAGAGAAAATGCCAGATTGAGCAATAACCAAAGCTTTTCATACAAAAAAGTAATCAGGTATATGCATTTGCCAGTTAATTTTCGCCAATCAATGTTATGCGGGCAGTAAGAGAGTAAATAATATCACAAATGTAGTTAAGTCTGTCATATTTTTTATATATAAGTATGACTTTTAGTTATTTCCGCAAAGCTCTCCGAAAGTTTGCCTCACATCTTCATAGATCATAGGCTGCTAATAATTCTGAAATATAGATATATATTAATACACAACTTGCTACTTAAGCATAAGTATAAATAATCTTGAGCTGTCTCGTATATACGTAAATATGTATGAGTGCCGAATGTAATGCAATGAGTTCAAAATAACATCAATACAAATACTATTCAAAGCGTTTATCCATGGCGCAGTTAATTAAAGAGCAAAAAGCAGAAAATTCACACAAAAGATTTTCCTTGCCCCGCTCTGCATAGAATTCGTTTATTGCACAATCGTTCAAATAAGTAAGAATAAATGAGAGAGAAATAAAAAAACAACGAATGCGATTGATGCCCAAGAGGTGAACGAAACAAAGTGTAATGAAACTAATAAAAAAAAAATCGAAGAAAGCGTGACAGGGAGGCAAGCGAGTATTTGGAAGCATACCAACATGCTAAATAGCTGGATTAAACGACTAACTTTTCTCCAGATGATGGTCATCAAGCTTGTTAGTGGAAGGCACATGGGAGAGATTAGTGCAGTAACTTTGTATTCAAAGAAGGACGCACGTGCTGCTGAAATCTATGGACAAGTAGTAGACTCAATTGCAATATTATCTGACTATTCTCATATACTTTTATACCGGCGATTTCGAGCGCAAGAGCGTAAAAACTTTGTTCATAAAATAGCAAAGAAAAATATCAGATTTCTGCATTTTTATCTGTCCATTAAATTATGTACGTCGGATGTGCCTTCTTTGCATGACCTCAGCTACCAAATTTGAGGAAGTACTTCTTAACTCGAACCTGATGGTAAACAGCTGGGACAGTTGATTTTCACATTCTTCCCTTGAGGCGAATATTTATAAAAGAAAACAATTCACCAAACCCAGAACAGGTAGTAACCAATTGGTTACAAGTGTGGAATATAAGATGGTTGTATGTATAAGAACATCCTAACCGCGCTTCCGAAATATCTGGTAATTCTCTTTTTTCTGTGACCTTTCGTTTTATTCTTTTTGAAAAGGCCTGATTCCTCTCCTACTGGCCAAAGCTTAAAGCTTCTGAGCAATTGCTTCCTTCAAACGCTCCAATTGTTGACTGAGTTGGTCCGAATTCCGAGTATGTATATAAGGGAGCAGTACATACTAGATGATTCCCTGTCAATCTCAGTAAACCTGTTATTGACCATTAATTCTGGCTTGGCTACCGTTTGCGACGGCTCATCGTGATTCTCCCACGACTGCTTTCACTTCATATTTTCGGAAGTGACTCACTTTTCATCACCACCCCAAGAGATCCGTTTGTGACATGGATCGCTTTTCTTGCTATTTAGTAGCGATTCGCAAGTGAAAGTTTTGTTCCGTAATCTTAGCACTGTTCAGAGTTTGGCATTACAAGCGGGTCTGGATTTAAATCCAGAGAAAATTAATTTACGTGGAGAACCCCTCTCTATAAATGACCGTAATACCAGTTTGGCTGGCACTAACTACATGTTCCTCCTTTTCTATTGGGAAAGAAGTTCAAAGCAATTTTTGAAAGGGCTCTTTGGGGTAAATGCATGGCACCTGCGCGCAGCTCATTAAAAAATGTATACGGATGGATCCAGAATTGAGGACGGCGATGTATATTTCAAACAGAGGCTTCCGCAGGCGACTCTAGCCTTGATATCTATGTAGACAGTCATGCAGCAATCAAACCATAACCCCGTTTCGCATATCGGCTAGAAGTGTCTTAGGAAGCAGGGCAACAGTGGCAGGAGCAAAGGACTTCACTAGCATTTGGTACCGAACACAAAGGCATCGATGGTAATAATGACCACATTGCCAACAGAAGTGTACGAATGTCATGTGAAAACGTGACCGGCAGTTGTAAAATCATGATTTGTCTTTACAACGATCTGGAAAGAAATATGTTATAGGAAATGAATATAACGTGATGCAAAATTGAAAAAGTCTTGTGAAAACCGTTAGATCAGAAATACACAAAGTTCCTGCTTACCTTTGATAGAAACAGCTGTAGGAACATGATTGGAAAACTCACTGGCTCCAGCTCCAGCTCCAGGTCAAAAACAGTACATAGAGCAAGTACTTTTCCTTTGTTGATGTCCACCTTTAACACATGCTCAATCGAAACAAGTATCCCGAAAACTATTTTTTACCACACGGTTGCTCTCGCATTTCGCGCCAGCTTACTTATTACTTTATCTTTTTATTTATGCCCTATATTCTTACATAATTACTATATTGTTGCAAAGTTTTTCTATTTTCTATTTTTTATTTTATTTGTTCTTTTTGTTTCAATATATTTTGTAACAATTTGTTTTTGGTATTTGCTTTGGCAAAGCCTGATACTAGAAACATACAAGTAAAAGTTCTTCATCTTACTGTTATCCATTATATAAGCGCCACGTTTGACTACTTATCCTCTAAGCTTTGAGATTGTTATTATTTGAGATTTTTTCCTTTTTGCCTTTCAAAGTTTTCTTAACACATACTTCTCCATCTTTCTTGCTTTGCTGAAAAACTTACAATTTTTAACTTTGCCTTTTTTTTGCACCTCAATTCTTCATATTCACATCGATATGCTTCCTTTAAAGATTTGTCGTGTTTTGCTTATTATTGTTGTAGGCATACGGATATTTCGGTCATATTTTAAAATAATGCTTAATCGGCTCATTGCCTTGTGACTGATTGGCAATTTTATGGCTACTTTAGCATAACCTAACGAAGTCAATGATCTACCTAGAGGCACGAATAACAGCAGTGCAGCAACAAAGTTGAGCTGAGCAAAAAATAAGAGAAATACGAAATATAATTGATTATGATGGAGCTTGAACATGAAAATCCATTAAAAAGATATGCGGTTATATTTTGGGCGGCATTTTTCAAAAGCATTCGAATGAAAAAAAAAAAAAAATATGAGAAATTCGAGTTATATTTACTAACTATTACGTATTGATCGATTTAGGTAGCACTGATTGATGTGACATAGGGTGTTCTGCATACAAAATAAACACAAAAAATTAAAAGAAAGTATAATTAATTCATTATATATTTTAATTGTACCAATTAATTTCATAATCGGGGCGCAGCAATATGGTCTCACCGCGAATTGAAATGAGAAATAGGAATCTGATAAAGAAATATAGCGTGCAATAAAACTTTTGGAGAAATAAAAGGTGGAATTCACTTTTCAAACAATAATATTTGACTTTAATGTTGAAGAGAAGTGCGTTCTACATGAACCACACTCTATTTCAACTTTTAAAACTGATTGTTTCTAGAAAAATTTTGTATGCCTCGATGCCTTGTTGTCTCTCGTTTACTCTCCCCACTATTCCTTCGTTTGCAGGGTCTTCCTTACTTTTTTAGACAAGACTTTTTGCCACTGACAATGTTTTTCATGGTCGCACTGTTTCTTGCGGCTCCTTTTTTTGTTTAGAAGTGATGGTGAGTGTACTACTACTTCTACGGAAGATGGCCCCGTATGCCTCGTTAAAGTTGACCTATCTTTATTTTATTGTTCTTTCTGTTGTTCTTACTATTTTTTTATTTTTTTTTTTATTTTTTTATTTTTGTTGTTGTGTATATTCATTTTTGTTCTAATAGGTCCCTGCTTCAAGCCGCTTGTATCAGTTGCTCTCTATGAACTCCGTGATCATCTATGCAAGCAAAGAGGTCACGCGAGGGTTGAGACAAGTCCTTATGGAAGCTTATGTTCAGAACCAGGTTTGGATGGGCGATCCGCCCGCCCCCTTCCCTTACCTCATTATCACACCTTTATGCACCGCTGATTAATTTCTCTTATATGTATATGTAAATGAAACACACACGCTCTCATATATTTTCCTGCATAGTTGAGCAAATGCATTTAATTAACATTCACTCACCGTGGCTTACAAACTCACCTACTTATTTACACACATATTTAATTCTAACTAATAGATGCTTATCCAATGTAAATGTTTTTGTACTTATTATTGAAAAGTAACTAGTAGCTTGTTGCAAAACATGAACAAAACACAAGTGGCGTTGCAGTTTAGCGTTTAGACAACAGTAAATAAACCGGAAAACAAGAGGAAAGAGACAGAATTGGCCAACATAAGCTACACACAGGTGCTATGAAAAGGAAAGGGTCATTTTTTCTCATTATACTACTATAGGTAAACAAAATTAAAACTTTCGAGTTTAAATTTTAACGAGAAACTCCATTCGTCGAAATATTTTTTTCCAGAATACCACAAATAAAATAGTAGTAATTATTATGAAAAGTAATTTTATGATCCAATAGCTCGTTTTTGGTTTGTGGTTGAAAATGAAAATTATTTCAGTCTATAACTAGTTAAATTCTGCTCATAATCAACCGTTAGAGAAAATACATTCTCTCTAATGAAAAATGCTTCTATAGAAAAATATTGTTAGCTTGCCATTTAAACTTTGAGGTCAACACAACAAATGGTTGTGATTTAGCTTTCAACAACTTGATGTCATTCCCAGAATTTTGAACACGCGAAGGGGTTTTTTCTGTGTCAATTTTCTCCGGTTAAATACGCATATATTTATAAAAGTCAGTTAACTGGAAATTTATATTAAAAACAACACTCGCTTGACTTTCCGGAGTATACAAATAAGGGCGTAGGTAAATATATTTGTGTGTAAGTACTTTATAACTTTGATTTAAGTTCTCCCAAGTGCTGTTATATGTGATAGTTTTTTGGTAAATTTATAAAGAGGAACGCTTTTGAATTTCCAAATTAATAAATATAACTTTTTTATGTTTTAAAAATTTACTTAATTATTCGTAATCGGAATCGGTTGTTTTCAGACCTCTCAAATCTCGACTATCCAAAAACAAATGTTTTATCATTCTATGGCGAAATAGGACATTTACATAGCAAGGAGAAAGAATTCGATAATTTTGAATTTTTTTAAGCAGTTACTCTTTGAATATCTATAGTTGAAAACTAATTGAGATACTGATTTACAATTTTATCATTTTACTTTTGTAGGCATAATATGGAAAAACAAACTTTTAAATTGTACACAGCCCTAGAATAGAGGCCTCTATGGAAGCTGGAAATTGAATGGCAATTAGTTTTTTTCTTTTCTTTATTGGCTTAGAGACCGCTTATGGGGTTAAAGCTAAGTTTGCAACAACGCGCCAGTTGATCTTCCTTTTCGTTGTTTGGCGCCAATCCAATTGAAGATTCAAGCGTTGTCAGGTTATTTACCACCTGGTCTTTCCAACAAAGTGAAGATCTTCTTTTTCCTCTGCTTCCTCCTGCAGATACTATGTCAAATACTCTTAGAGCTGGATTGTTTTCATCATTTCGGACGACACGACCTAGTCAGCATAGCAACTGTTTCGCTGAACTATGCCAAATTCGTCGTATAGCTCGTACAGCTCATCGTTCCATCGAATGCGATATTCGCCGTGACCTACGTGCAAAGGACCATAAATTTTTCGCAGAACTTTTCCCTTGATAACTCGTAACGTCGACTCATCAGATGTTGTCATCATCCATGCCTCTGCACCATATAACAGAACGGGATTGATCAGTGATTTGTAGAATTTTTGTCTTTATTCGTCAAGAGAGGACTTTACTTCCCAATTGCCTATTCAGTCCGAAGTATCAACTGTTGGCAAGAGTTGTCCTGCGTTGGATTTCAATATGGTGTTAATACTGACTCCAAGGTAGACGAAAATATCTAAGACTTTAAAGTTATGACTGTCAACAGACAAGTGCGAGACAAGTCGCGAATGCGATTACTGTTTGTTTGATGAGAGGAGATATTTTGTCTTGCCCTCGTTCACAACCAGACTTATTTGCTTCGCTTCTTTATCCAACTTCTCTATTCAGATTTGCAGCAGGAAGTCGCACGACAAGGAGTCGCCTTGTCTGAAACTTCGTTTAGTATCGAACTGCTTGGAGAGGTCCTGACGCGAATTCTTTGGTGTTGATCAATGTCAGCTTATATAGCTATATATTATATATAGTTTTTCGAGGATGGCAAATTCAGACATCGCTGCATAAAGGCAGCTGCTTTTCGTGCTGTAAAGACAGCTTTGAAAGTGACTCACCACCACTTCTTTTCGATTCTCTTTTCACGGGTCTTTTGCAGGATTTGACGCATGTTGAATATCTGGTCAGTTGTTAATTTTTCAGGCCTAAATTCAAACTGATAAGGTTCAGTCAGTTTGTTGGCAGTGGGCTTTAATCTTTCACACATTACGCTCTATAGAACCTTATTAGCGTTGTTGCAGAAGCTTATCCCATGGATGTTGGCATAGATTGTGGGGTCTTTCTTTTTTTACATTGGGTAAAGCACACTTAAATTCCAATCCTTGGGCATGCTTTCATCCGACCATATTCTACAAAGAAGCTGCTGCATGCTCCTTATGAGTTCTTCACTGACGTATTTCAATAACTCGACGGGCAATCCATAGGCCGACGGCACTTTCATGGTTAGGCAATGGAAATATATGGATCGACTTAGTTTCCCAAGTTTTGCAATTTTCACAGCACTAAAATTTGCTTTTATAATTATTAAGGTAACCGTTGCGTTACTTTTAGTCGCCCAATCGCGTATCCATTTGCCTGCAAGAAGATATACGAGGACTCTGGCAAAGAAGTTGCACCGGGCGCCATGCTATCTGCTCTTAGGGAACTCGAACTCACAACAAAAGATCGCCCGTGGTGCGGGGTGAGAGATGCAAACTAATAGCTATCAACTACACGCATCCTTAACAAGCGCTGACACTCACAACACACACACACACTCATCTCTTTATATTTGTTCACATGTGTGCTTACGTCTCCCAAGTGGATGATGGGGATTTTCCTGTATGCACAACACGCTGTTAAGCCTTTGTATGCAGTTGATTTCGGATTATCGTTGAGCAATCGATTCTAGTTGATACCGTCCGTAAGTATGTGTGTGTGGATGCAAGTGCGTGCTAAAAAAGTAAAGCGTGTAGGAAGTGGGATTACATTGAATAGTGGCAAGTCTTAACGACATTAAGGTGACCTTAAAATGTATAACATGAACAGGCTATTTTAAAAGTATATTAAGTTTGTCATGAAGTTTTTAACACCCAAGAAACGACAAAGAACGTATAGAACCAGCTGAATAAATTAAACCATATCCGCCTGTCTGTATATACACGAACTAGTTCCTAATTTTTTGAGATAGCGATCTAAAATATTGCTACTCATTTGTAGGAAAAGCCGATATCGGACCACCGCAGCTTATACCTGCCATACAAACTGGCCTCTCAAACTCAAGTATAGACCTTGTATAGAAAACTTTTTAGTTTGATAAGCTATCTTTACGAAATTTGACACACATTATCATCCAAGCCATAGCTGCACTCTCCAAACAATTTGTTCAGATCGAACTGCTACAGCTATACCTGCCATACAAACTGACCGATCGTACTCAAGTCCATGGCTGGAAAATTCTTTTAGTTGTCAAGGTATCTTAATGAAATTTGGCTGGATATTAACCTAACATATAGCTATAATTTCAAAACAAATCGTTCAGAAAGGAGGCTATAGCATATATGATAATCTGTGTCAAACTGAACAGTCAAAATCAAGTGCTTATATGAAAAATTCTTTTATTTGCCAAGATATCTTCACGAAATTTTGCACAGATTATTATTAAAGGCATTGCTTTAATTTACGAAGATATTGTTCAGATCAGATCACTATAGCTTATAGCGGGCATACAAAATGTACGATCGAAATCATGATAAATATCTTTTTATACATTTTTGTCCTATAAAACTCCAACCTGTGAACGGTGCTATGGCTTTAGTAGTAAATCCGAACTTAACTTTTTTTTTATATTCAGTTTTTGTTTAGTATTTTATTTGTTAACCTATTTTTTAAAAACAGTCATAATGAAGATAATAACTTGATTTGCTTTTCGTTGAACTTTTTCGAGCCGCATTTATTTTATTAATTAGTTTAATTTTTTTGTTTTTAACCGGCCTAATGTTCATTTATACTTACTTGTTTTATTTTATTTTATTTTATTTTAGGTTTAATTTAAATCAATGCAATTTAATTTATTTTAACTTAATTT
>NW_017537112.1:887199-905326 GCF_001853355.1 Bactrocera latifrons | reverse complement strand
TACATATTTACTATTGTCACACGTTGCATTTGCCCCCCACAGCTCTTCCCCTTTGTTCCGACGGCTGATATTTTTTAAGCCCCAAGTTTTCCTTGCTGCTTAAGTATGCTGCCAGTGAAAGCTAACTGTTATCAAGTTTACCAAGCAATTTGATATGCAAAATATTGCCAACACTATGTGTGCGTACTAGTTGAATCTCATGTAAACATTTTATTCATTTCTTTGCCATAAGACATTGGACCGTATGCGACAAACTGTGGCCGGCAGAGTGAAGTATGAAGTGCATGGCTGAGAAATCCATGTAAACAATGACTTTGTATGGAGAAAAATGCAAAGACAAGCACTAAGCACACACACACACGCGCATATTTACACTAACACATATACTCATAGTATGGCTGTGCGTGTGTGTGGCTCATGCTTTTAAATGCAAAACACATTTAATTTAGTTGATGTATGCAAGCCAGCCAAGCTGCTCATCATTGCACCAATAGAAGCCAAGCAGTAGTCGGAAAAAAATCCAATATCCTATTGCAAGCGATTAGAATTCCTTGCACATTTCTGACACTTCCCAACACGACCATGTGCTCCGACATACTCTCGTAGCATACCAATTGAAGGAGTATGATATTCCTCTCTCTTGTTGTATGTGCTGCAAAATTCTAACTGCATATATGCATACATACTTATATACATACGAGTGTGGTGCAAAAAGGCAGGGAAGTTTGATATGACACATATACATATATATTCTCTATCTTTCGACAAGATGGAATACTTTTTCTTACTTTAAAGCAAAAAAAATTGAGGAAACCTAACCCGCAGAATATTATCGATATTTCGAAAAGGTTATCAAAGGCGAACTATAGCCTATTTAAACTACAATGCTCTTTACTCGAACTTCATACTTCTTCGACAACTTTTCTCATAAAATAAATAAATCACCTCATTGTTAAGCTTAAGGTCAAGTTCAATTATTGATCCACTTTTATACCAATGAAAGCACTCCATGTAGAGTGTATTCAGTAGTAGTATCATCTCTCGTCGAAATATTTATTAAAAATTAGCAATTCACCTTGCCTCTGCTTTCGAAATTCAATATTTTTCGAATAAGATAGGTGCAATCGCTGATTCTCAGGATATGGTTATCGCATTTGAAGTACTATGTTAAGCGAGGAGATAAAACTTCTGTAATCATAACTTTTGAGTCGATAAAGCGCCTTGAGACCTATACAAATGTGCTAGACGAAACATTTCGACTGTCTTCAGCTCAGCGTTATATCTGAAAGTGTGAGCTCCCATTTCTTTAATTCTTGATTTCAAAAAGAAATAGTTGAGCTATCTATACCACGTTTTCTTCCAAACGCCTTCAACTGTTTGCATCCGCTAAGATTCTTAATTTTCACTCATCAATCACTTAGAACTTCTACAACTAGGGAATGGCTAGCCTTCCAGAGGGCGAAGAGCTCATTAGATCTCTTGCGATCTATTTTAAATCAAAAGTTTATTGCCACAGACCCAATAATAGCGCTACGCTAGCCATGCTTCGGCGAATCTCATAATAATAGATACAGCGATGCCCAAACCAGTTCCCAGTTTTATTAACACTGCGCCTAAGGTGCTTTTTCTTGTCGTCAGGCAGACAAACATAAACTGCAAGACTAAAATACTGACCAAACTTGATCTGTTGTCTGGCAAAAGCTATATATAAAGCTGGGCAATAATAGTGTTAAAATAAATGATAAAGTCATCACTGTCTCATCAAGCTGTCCTTGTAAATAATACACCTGAGCATGCTCGTACACATTAAATGCTGCTGAATATGGCTCCGAATATGCAGCATATTCACTACATTTGTACCCTTACATCAAAATCAGATTAGTAAGTGCGTTAGAGTAAACCTTGAAAATTTCGAGCTGCTTTTAGGTCAAATTACTTTAATTCAGAGCTAGAATGTTTTCGTTAAGAGAGGAAAATGTGCAATGCATTTATGGTGATGGAAAGGAATGTGATAGATATTAAATCAGCATCTACAGTTGCTTTCAGTTCCTTCAATTCTTCCATCAGTAATAATGATTGGTATTATAAGAATAAAAAACAATAAATAAATACAGAAACTCAAGTAAAAGCTCCGTACCGTTATTCCGTGAGTGTCTCCAGCGTCAATCTCATTTAAAATTATTTAAATATGCAGTTGTATCGAGAGATATTTTTTTTTAATAGACTAGGAGATTTTTGTTTTATTAGTTTTATTTGTTTCGATATTCTTTCAGCAGATTCAGTAGTACTATATGATAAACAACTTTTTTGACAGAATCATTTTACGTCATTTCAATATTAAGGCAGCAAAAACAGATATATATGTACATACATGTCCGATTGCGCCTTCTCTAGCTGAGATAAGATAAATAGATGAGGATTGCACCCCCACCATACGTGCCCTTTCCTCAGTCACAATGACCCACCTAGCCTGAACATATATTGTAAATAAATTCTAATAAACTGCTGGGTGGTAGTGGGACGATGTGATCCCTATTTGGAAACATGGATCCAAGGCTTTTATCCTGCATCTGCTGACTGTTATGCCGTCAATTAGTAGGTGTTCTGGATTTCCAGACTCCCTGTCGCAGAACCAGAAATTTGCACAAGAAGCTGGGCCTCTGTTATTTAAGTGCTGCTTGAGCTTACAAAAACATGACAATCCTTGGTTTGCAGCCCCACGATTAACCAGCTAATCGATTGCGAACCATCCATGCCTTCTCTAGCTACAGAATACAGCTGCTCTGGAGGAGCTCATCATCAATGCAACTTGTTATTTTATCATTTATTAGAGACAGTTTTGAATTTCCTTGATCCGGCAATCGTTTTCAAAAAACGTTGACTGGGGCGAGGAAGGTTTTTCTCTTTAAAATTATCTGAAATCTAGCAACTAAAAGAATGTATTATTAATATAGATGAATACGGGTAATGATCGACGAACTAGTCAAAATTCTGATTTTTGGCAACAATTTATACTTTAGAGTATCTTAACCTGTCGAAATTATTATCAAAATCTTATTCCCTCAACCATTACCTAACAAATATATTTAGGAAGGTTATAAGTCTATCGTTTCAAACGTTTCGAAAAAAAATTTCCTCACCGACTTTGAATATTTTTTTTCAACCGTATTCTTTGAAACACTTCGAATAATTAGTGTAGAAACTTTATTAAATACATCGAAAAGAGCTCATTCTCCATGCTTTCCATTACTCTTTGGTCCATCTTGAACAGTAGTGCGTTAATTTGATCCTAAGCTTGAAATTGGTCCAAAGATAGCTTTTATATACTTAGCTTTTCATACAATCCCAAAGAAAAAAGCCAGTGGCGGCCAAAACTGGTTAACTGAATGAACAGACAATGCAACATCTCTATGACATCGGACTTCAAATATTTCATAACTTCTTTCCATCCTCTTTAAGGCATTTCGGAGAAATTTTTCTCACTGACTGGGAATATAGAGCATCGAGAAAAACGAATCTATAGTTTTGGAGTTATAGTTTTTGGAAAATCTTACTAATACACTCCTAACTCAGAAACTATTACTGGGGTCAATCTTTTTTTGATATGATAACTCTATACATTCGATATCCAAGAAAAAAAGTCGAGTCTTCCGTATTCTCAAGTTGATATAACCTTAAATCAGCGTTTCTTGCAGTTATTGAAATGAAATCCGGATGCCAAAAATACAGTCGTGAGAGAGAAAAGTAGAGAGAGCATACCCAAATATTCACTACATTCGCCTTTTGGAAATCATACGAAGGCTGGGCTTCGTTCAACTTAATTTTGCGATCACCAAAGTCTTTTTGTATCCTTTTTGATGTTGCCCTTCACAATTACCTCTTTTGGGTATCTATTGGGTTCAGCTGCTCCGATGCTTTTATAGTCTCTATAGAATTTAGGGAAATCTTACCACTCATCATTTCTATTTTTCGGCATCAGCAACGGTTTCTTTTTGCTGCATCGATACCCAAAACTCCTATCAGGTATAATATTTATTTTCGTTAATGTGTTTGATATGTTTAGTGTTTAGAAATTGCACTCAAGAACGTTTATGTCAACAATTTCTTACTTCAGAAAAGTAAGCAAATGGTTGGAAAAGAGTGTTGTTCATTGGGAAATAAAACGTCTATCAACTTAGAATACCTAATGACATTGTAGCATCATTGTAGTCAAAGAAGCAATTGAACAGGTTTTTTTATTTTTTTATTTTTTTATTTGCGTTTCAAGGATTGAAAAGGATATCTGACAGCAAGTTGCATTTACATTTGTTAAAATTGACAGAATTGTTACGAAACTTGCAGCATTAATGGAGCAAAAAGTGGCAATTGTCAGAACAAAATTTTAAAAATTCTCCTAAAACTTTCTACAATGGCTATAAGCTCAAAACTACAAAAAAGCGTAAAGCTATTATAGAAAGCATTCATGTATTGCTACAAATTTCGTTCGAAAAAGCATAGAATAAAATACAAGGAAACTTTGTTGACTCCTTCGTCCTTCATCAAGCCTGCTTCTCTTTTTTGTTGCTAACATATGACAACAATCGATGCTTTTTAGAGTCAAAGCAGTCGACTGTCATCAATGAAGTATACACATACATACAAGAAATAAGTAAAAGTTGAAGAAGGCATTAGTTGAAGCGGATCAAAATTACTCTTTATTCATAGTAAATGTTGAAATATAAAGAGCAAGAGATTTTTTCTCATTTGCAGCAATTCGAATGTAAAACTGTACAAGGAAATGAAAATGAAAAAATATAATGAAAAATCTACAAGTGAAGAGAATTTCCTTTTTTCACCCCTTATTTTCAACAAATGCGCTTATAATTAAAAGGTGTGTATATCAGTAATTTCATTTATTGTGCTTTTATTTCAGAAAAATTTTCCAGAAGTTTTCAACAAGGCACTTAACCCTTGCAGAAATGATAACCGACCTTCGCAGGTCTCCCTCGTGTATGCCCACCACTTCTCTATTTAATCACAGGCTGTGCTATGCAATTTACTTCGCAGGCAATGAAAACTTTAAGTTTAAGTTTAAGTGCCGCAATTGATAAACTCATAGAAAATTTAAACAAACAAATCATTCCTGCCAATGTCTGTACGATTTGTATGTTAATGCTTAGTATAACAGCAGTTTGTAATAACAATTTTCCAATTTGTAAAGTACAGTAATTTTGTGCACCTAACGGTTGTTTTAACACCTAAAAGTAATCGAGTTAGGTATAGAACTATATGTGTATATTCGGGTGGGTAAAAACAAATCGCTTGCTACTCTGAAAATTTAGTTAATAGACACCTCCAAAAAAGACTATCCAAGCATGAGCTCTTAATTGTAACCGGAAGTTAATCCAGTAAAAGGACATATGTTGCGATATCAAGTTTTGATGGGAGCGGTTAGATTCATGAGTCTCCTAGTTATTATCGCCAAATTACGTAAACGCAAAATTGGTCCACTACTTATTTCCACTCCCATATACAATAAAAAGGGTGGTCCATTTCGAGGTTCCCTATTTTTTTAAAGAAAAATTACAGAAACTTCAAATTAAATAGGGAATGTTTTTAATCATTCGAAAAAACATTATTTGGCATTTGTATTTTTGAAGATTATCTCTTTAAAATATTGGCCGCGGCTACGTCTCAGATGGTCCATCCGTTGAGTCCAGTTTTCGATGACTCTTTTGAGCATTTCGACTGTTAACTGGCGAATGACGCCTTACACTGTTTGTCCGGAAGATAATAGTAATAGGCTAATTCTGCGTCGATGCAGCGCTGCCAGTGAGATTTCCAAGCATTGAAGGCGTCACAGAAGGCATTCTCTGGAATAGCTTGAGAGCTGTGGTGCATGCTGCTTGCATCCCCTCTGTCGTCTCAAAAGAAAAGTAAGATTGCACTCGTCGCAATTTCTGGTCGTCAGTGACCATCTTCGCGAACACCTTGCGCATGTTCAAGTCCGCAAAATGCCACAAACCAAAGATTTCGATAAATTTAACATCCGGGCAATTAAACGAATACTTAGTCGATGGTCTGAGTTCAAAACTTTGAGCACACGACCAACATTGTCAGTGTTTGTCGAAATCGCAGGTCTCCCACCACGGTCTTTTTCAACGAGCTCTTCCCGGCCTTACAAAAAGGCCTGGTGCCACCGCAACACACACCACTTCTTGCTAAAGCAACATATAGGTAAGCCTGCTTGATCATATCAAATGTCTTTGTCGCAGATTTACCGAGTTTCACACAGAATTTAATTGCGTATTTCTGCCCTAACAAACACTGCATTTTCGGCTTGCACCAGTCACAGACAAACGTCGTGCGAAAATGTTGTCCTGACTCTCCAGATGCCCGGAGACAACTGACCAGCCGCTAGTTATTTAGCTAAGAAAGCCCTCTACCGAGTCCAGTCGGTCCGAAGTGCATTCGCGGCGGAACAAAATCAGTTTTATTAATTTCCGGACAAACACTGTATGTTTTGCTCCAAGGCCTGAATCGAAGCAAGATTGGCCGCATAGACTTCAACACAGGAAAAAGTCTAACGGTGTGATATCACACGATCTTGGCAAACAATCTACCTATCTGCCTTCAATTTCATGCATCAAATAGTGGGTTGTCATGGCGCAGTAACGGTCCCGTTGACGGTTACGTACTAACAGGTATCATTTTCGAAGAAATATAAAGCACTGATTCCAGATGCCAGCTCTTGATTCTCTTTAGCATGCTCTTCGTTCCAATTTGGCAATTTTGCTTGTTTACATACCCATGGAGCCAGAAATGAGCCTCATCGCTGAACAAAATTTGGCTCGAAAACGTCGGATATTCTTGGAACTTTTCAAGAGAGCATAATTTGCTGCCATGTTGAAATGCCAAACAATACTGAACAAAAATAGTGTGACAACTTGACACGACTAACGCGTGATCTGTCAAAAAAGGATATTGGAAAAATCACCCTTTGTAATGTTTTTAACTATACAGAGTCGGTCGGTCAGTATGCGAGATATTATAGAGTAATGGCAATAGGTTATGCAATAGGTCTAGATCTTTCCCTAGCGCCAATATAAGCAATATTAAGATTGTTTTATCTATTTGGACTTTCCATCTTAATTTAAATCGTTTACGTTGGCTCAAATGTGTGATATTTTAATGAAATTAAGTTGCCTGTCTTAGCTCTTTATCACTAATATTATGATTTCCGTTTCACTGGTCGATTTTTTCCACATACTCAATAATTTTTTTACTGTAAAGGGATGTCAACTTACAAACGCATTAAACCTTGCCCACCCTTTAAAGCATCACTTTTTTCAGAGACAAAAACCAACTAATGAAGCTATAAAAAAAATATAATGATATTTCATTAACGGTTACAGGTGAAAGTGGCGGTTGTGTAATTAAAATTAATACGTCGTTAAGTCTAAAAACCACTCATTATAATACCGTAAAATTATATGAAATCTACGTCAAGCTGGGCGATTTTCCGTGTCATGTGCTTTTAATTATTTAACATGAAAAGAGCAAAACAAAATTTAATTAATGTAAACATGTTTGTAATAAATATATAATTCAATAATGAGGTGGCACAAGTTGAGCAGTAGATCTGCAATAGACTTACAAACCAACAGAAAGCAGACTACATATTGAAGTACATTTAATGGTCACATCGCCCAACAATATTACTCAGGCATTAAATGCTCATTAATTTCAGCAAATATGAAAGCAATGGAATCCTTCAATAATTAAACTCTATTATATTTACAGCCACAATCTCATTTGCAAACACAAACGCCTACACAAAATCCTATAGTATATACTGTTAACTCTCTCTCCCACACCCCAAACATTATAAACAAGCTGTCGTGTGGCTTTCAATAAATGATTTGGTGTCTGTCGCTTGTCAACGACAGCCTCAGTGCTGCGAGTTGTTCGTTGATTATGTCATAATATTATAATTTGGCGTTGATTGTATGCTCCATTTCGGGCATAACGGCAAATGTGTTTGAGTATGGTGTGCGATTGGATCACGACTCCGGTTTACAATCTATAATTGCAACAATGAAGTTAAATGTATGCTTGACTTGCGCTTTCAACTGTGTTGTAAAGTTGACATATAAGTATACACCTGACTGTTCGAGTTGCATGTGGTTGTTGAGTCAAGCAGTAATCATACGAGATTGGACTAATAATAGAGTGAACAGCAATTTGGTTAACCTATCTCTTCCTGTTGTTCACCTTTTGTCAACGGTGTGTTGTGTGATTGCATTAACAATTTCATTAATGTTTCATTTGATGTAATATGTAGTGAATGACACTGATTGGCTGTCAGATTAAAGCAGACAACTTCTTGACAAGCACTAGAATTAATGAAGCTGGGGATTCCAGGTGTATGAAAGACAAGTAGTGCCTCAAAACAGCAGTACCTTTAGAAATGAAATATTAGAAATATTTAGTATGTCTATCATGTCTTTGAATTGTGAATCATTAAGCCCACCAAACAAAAATTCTAATTAACAGCCAAGTAATATAAGACTATTAAAAATATGACTTAAATTTTATAAAACCCGAAAAATATTGGCACTTTGTCATAAGCGTGTCAAACTTTTGTCATTATTACTGTCAAAACTGTCATATTAAACTTGGTATGTTATGGCATAACCCCTTAAGTACGTTTATTCAATAAATATTTTGGCCAATATTGCAGTTTCTTTATTATAAGAGGTTTTCAATACGTCAAATCAATGACCGTTGTAGTCAGACAAACGGAAATCGTTGTGATTCAACTTTAAAAAAAAAATTTACAACAGTTCTCTATTTAAAATTACAATCTAACTGAAAACGTCGAATATATGCTATGAAATATGTGCCATCTATCTTTTTTTATTGTCATTTTAGCGTCAGTGAATTTGATATAATGAAAAGCATACATTTGTCACACACTGAGTCCATCATCCCAATTTAATAAGTTCATTTTATCTATTTGTATCGCAATACGTCTTTTTTATATCTAAACCAACTGGAAATGTTTATGATCTGATGAAAAGTTTTCATATGACAACTATGTGATCCAAATTTAAACACAGACAAATGTTTAGTCCTCAATTAAGGTAGAAGTCGGAGACTCTATAAATTATATACGATATATAAATGGGCAAGGATACGCCCTCAGTTTTTGAGATATCGCTTTGAAGTTATGCATACGTCTTTCCCTCCTCAAGAAGCTGCTCATTTGTCGAAGCTGTCAATCTTAAACCACTTTGAAATATATTATATATTTTATATATAGCTGTCAAGTCTTAGTATGGAAAACTTTTTCATTTACAAGATATCTTCACGATATTTAGTATGCACATGTTACTTTCCAAGATAATAGTACAATATCTTAACATATTGTTCATATCCAGTTGCTATGAGAAATAGCTGTCAAACAAACTGACCAAAATAGTTAAATACTTGTAGTGAAAACACTTTATATGACAAGCTATTTTCACCAAATTTGGCAAAAATTATTGCCTAAGGCAATTCTATAATCTCCAAATATATTACTAAGATTGGACCATTATAGATTATTGTTGTCAAACAAACTGACAAAAAAAATTAAATCATTGTATGGGAATTTTATATGACAAGCTATTTTCATCAAATTTTTCATGAATAATTATCCAAATCAATGCTATAAGCTGCAAGAATAATATTCAGATCGCACTACTGTAGCATATAGCTGTCAAACAAACTGACCAAAAAAATTAAATCCTTTTGTGGGCAGCTTTATTATTTGACGATGAATCTTCACGAATTTCGGCATAGATTATTGTCCAAGACAATGCAACAATCTCCGAACATTTTTTTCAGATCGGGCTACTATAGCATAAGGCTGACATACAAACTGACGGATCCAAATCAAACTGTTTATGGAAACCTTTTAAATTGATCAAGATATCTTCACGAAAGTTAGCGTAGATTGTTGTTCTTGACAAGTCTACAATCTGCGAAAAAAATGCTCCGGGTCCATATAGTGTATTGTTGCCAACTTCAAAGACTTTTGTAGCTTCATTATTCTTTTCCAAATAACATTTAATATGTAAATAAATCTGTAAGTAATTCCTTGCTTTAATACGTAATATCTCAGGTATGACTTTCAATTATAAATTCCCGTTAACACGCAATTTACGTCGCACTCTCCCTGCTTAACCTCCGCACTCACGCATTTCCGTCATCATTGTTAGTGTCAAGCAAAAGCACATAATACTCTTCAGCACTTCAGGCTAGAGGATAGTATAGAGTATAAATAATGAAAAATAAAAGCTTATATAAGCGTAATCAGCAAACAAGCAGGGAGCTCATACAAATCATTGCCGCGTAAATCCGTACAAAGTAAGACAATTGCTATGTGAATAGAGTCGTCTCCCACCCCCAGGGCACCACCTGTCAGCAGAAACATGACACATACACACACACACACACACATGTTCACTTAATAAAGTGAAGTAATAAAATGTTGATTTACATATTGTTTTAGTAAATCCAATTTGCCACTAGAGATAAACCGAACGCTCGCCGGCGAGAAAGATTTTGCAATGAATTGATGAAGTGGCGATGGTGATGTTGTGAGTCATGACATTTTTTTCTTGTTCATAAAATGCTATTTTGACGTAATTTTTTCTACGAATAATAGTTCAACATAAATGTTATCAACTTTTTGCTGCATTAAAGAATGATCTCAAAGAGCTTACTTACACAGTAAGTTGTTGGTTAATAGTTTTTAACTACTGGTTTTTGTGACATGCAAATTCCTGCTGATAAATGATTGCTAATATTTAGATGACAGAAGCTTACAACTTCAAAATACTTCTAAGAAAAAAATTAATTATCCCTTTTACTCCCTCTATGTCGTTAGAACAATCTTTATTAGTAAGCTTTTATTTCAAAAACCAATTTTCAAAAGAACGCATTACAAATATACAAAAAGGAAAAACTTTAACTTCGGTTGCAATGAATCTATAATACCCTTTACAAATATAAAACAATTTTCGGTATAGCAATCCGGTTCCGACTTATAAGCAACATCTTTGGTAGAAAAGAACCTGCGCAAAATCGATTTCTCAAAAACTTAGACTCTACTTCGTATATTTTCATAGACAGAGGGACATGGTTTAGCCGTCAAGCTGATCTTTTATAAGGTGATTTATTTCGGGTTCGCTCCTTCTTTTAAAGAAAAAACGCAGAAACTCAAATTTAATGGGGAATATTTATTATCATTCGAAAGAGCATTCTTTGGGATTTATGTTTTGAAAGTTTTCTCTTTCAAATATTGGCCGCGGCAACATCTCAGATGATCCGTCCGTTGACTGCAATTTTCGATGAATCGATCGAGGATGTCGACTGGGAACAGTCAAATGACACGCGTGATGTTCTGCTCCAAGGCCTGAATATAAGTAGGATTGTTCGCATAGACTTTACGCTTTATACATCCGCACAAGAAAAGTCTAACATTGTGATATCACACGATCCGGCTCAAAACGTAAAATTATCTACTCATCGAAGTGTTTTTTTTTGTTTTTAATACATTAATTGATTGATGCGATTGATTGTAAAATGCTGCAACGCGTTCCATAAGGCAGTCCGAGTTGCTGGTCTTCGTGTACATCCTCAGCTGCGACTGCTATATTTACTTTACTGCGTGCATGACTTGGTATATTCGGTCAAATATTATTCTATAATAATGCTAGGTCTCCAGATGGGTCATGTTGTTGAGAATAGTACGCTCAGTAGGACGATTATGTAGAGCATAAGTTAAGCGAAGCGGGCGAATCACATTATTTACAGAACGGGAACTTACGTAATAAAGTCAAACGATTTTTACGAACAACGAGGTATTCAAAGCTTCGTGACAAATTTAATATATTCTGTTAAGGGTATAACTGCAGTGCAGCGAAAACTTCGCAAGCAAATAACTGGAAATTTGAAAAAAATTTGCGCACACTGCGTATGTAGTTAATATGAGCTCAGAGTATTAACTAATTAAACCTCTAACAACTAATTAGCAACAAAATCACAAGCTATTTCGTCTCTACAAGGCAACTTGGCACTTCAATTACGAGTACATTGCTCGATTGCTTACTTTTATACGAATAATACTTATGTAAACTAAAATTCATTAATTTCCACTAATAAACTTTTAACTGTATAAACAAAATGAACGTTTTAGAAAAGGCTTAATGAATTTTGATGAAACAAACACCTATCAACAACTTTTTCTCCGCATAATTAGTAATAATGTAAATATTGAAGTAATAAGCTATTCATAACTGAAATAACTATGTTAGGGAGTATTGAAGACGAACTAAACCTGAAGAGTGCATATTTAAGTGTGAGGTTATGTTGAATAAAAATATTCGACATAAGAGCCTGGAGTATATAAAATCTGTAATATCACATTTACAAAATGTTCTAATATATTGGAATGGATATTGCAGACATCACACTTGAGCAATTGAAAAACCGACTCTTTGGGAAACCAAAGTAGTGGGCTCCTATATAGCGGTGAAAAATACTCGAAAACTAAGCGATTTCAGTTTTTTACTAATTTGTTGAAGAAGTTAGTTTCTATTCCATATAACCAAAGTTGTAGCATATCACATGTTTTAACCTTATTTAACCTTAAATTAGGGATGTACGGTTAAAAACCTCTACAACTATACTCGCCTTGCTAGCAATTAGTTCAGTACGGATCTTTCAGTTGCACAAGTGCTAGTTATTGTTCAGCGCTCACTGGGTTCATGCCTAGCAAAGCCATATAATGTTGGACAGCAAGATAACAACAGAGCTTCCACCCATCTATACATAGTCTGATGATATTGGTACGGCACTTTGTCAGCTCATCGGTTTCCACCGGTTCGCCTATGTTTAATAATCCTTGCCTGGTCTTTTAATCATAATTCCGCTGTAAGGAATAGTAATGCTGAAGATACAGAGAATCAGTCAATTTTTTCTACCGTCTGATCAACTATAACCTGGACTAGGATAGATTAATGCAACTTTTTATATTCTTGTACAGTTTGATCTTCATTTATGAATAGGTGTTTGCTTGACAATTTTTTTTTTGTTTTTTTTTTTTTTTGGTTTTGTGAGGCGAAAAGTTTGCTTGACGTTTTCTACCTAGGAAAAAATTTAACAGCGAGTTTCGTAAAAAATTTGCATTAACAATGGCATCACGACTATGAAATTGTTGAAAATGTTGCAGAAGTGTTTTGGGGCGTCTGCTTCTTGACAAACACAATTGTCTGAGATTAGTCTCTAAGGTCTTGAAGTTGTCAAAAACTTGATTTATTAGAGTCGTTCAAGTACCTCTCTTAATAACGACAACATAGAAAAAGTTATTGAGACAATGCTTGAGGCCTTTCCAATCGTATTAGAATCTCCAATTGGCGCCAAACAGCGAAAAGGAAGAACGACTGTCACGCTGTTGTGAACTCGCTGTAAGCGGTGTCAACGCCAATAAAGAATAAGAAAAATATGTAATTTTTGTCAGTCCGGTTCAAATTTGATCAATGGTATTTTATTGTTTAATATGTAACTAAAATCGCAAATCTATGTGCACAATTTACAGTCCTTACTTTTTGATTAGTTAGTGGCCTAATTCAATCAAAGGCTAGTTTAATAGTAATAAAAGTTTATTGACAAAAATTTAGACTTTATAACCTGAACTACGGTACTATTGTATTTTCAATTCCTTTTTTTATTCTTTTTCCTACTGGAAGCAAAAGCACAAAGCTAAATTTTCTTTCAGAATATTACTTTTCTTCATTT
Source organism: Bactrocera latifrons (assembly GCF_001853355.1). Classification (NCBI taxonomy): domain Eukaryota; kingdom Metazoa; phylum Arthropoda; class Insecta; order Diptera; family Tephritidae; genus Bactrocera; species Bactrocera latifrons. The sequence continues at coordinate 891,499 of NW_017537112.1, read as the reverse complement.
GATTTATGTAAACAATATACTATATTTCCTTCTCATTTCAGTACATTTTCTTCGTATAATAAACTGGACGAAAACAGCTCGAAAAAGGAGGCAAGCGAATAACTAATATGAGTAACTTTTTCTAAATTTAAGGTAAGTCCCTTGGTTAATTATAGTTTTGGTTCGGTTTTCTCAATGAAGACGCCTGCATTCGGTAAAGAGCTTTTTTTTATTTATTCAGAACTTAGCTGAACTTAACCAACACTCCTTCTTTCCTTGTTTAATCAGAACTTAATTGACAGATGGCTGCCAACCAGACTTTAAGATATTTATAACTCGCAGCTATAGAGTTTTTGTGACAAATTATATTATTTTAACAATCTTTTAAAAATTAAAAAAAAAAAAAAAAAGTTGCATGAGAACTAACATTGAATGCTCTCACAGCGCATAGCTAGTATGACGTCACAACACATTTTTACTCACACACTTTGCGCTCTATGTGTAAGCTCTCCAATTCCGCACGTGTCTAATTGAATTCTTAAACTAAGACTAGTTTTAGTACTGAACCTTAATATTCTACATCTTATTTAGTATATTTTTTACACACCCTTACCACATACATAAGTGGCCTGCAGTGAGAGAACACTCCACGATTGCTACTAAAAGCAGTAATGGCCCATCAACAATATACCATATACTAATGTTTAATTAAAAAACCATAGAAAATGTTGTAAACAATGTAAGGAGCCATAAAGAAATCATTAAATGGCACATTGCCTACAGACCCACGAATAAATGTCGAGAAGTGACGACAAGCGTGTGTGTGGTATGAGGTTGCGAAGAGTTTACTGTCACACATGTCAATATGGCATGTGCGTATGTGAGGCATGTGTAAAAAGAATATAAACGTAAATAATTGCGCGCATAAATAAAGAAGTATAAAATATACAAAAATACGGTGATAACCATATGTGAAGTTGGCATAAAAAACGTACTGAAGAAGTACTAAAAAAGCAACAGCAGAAATGTCTTCCCATTAACTCGGATAGCAATAAAAGGGGGGTGGCGCAAATAATAGATAGCGAGGACATTCAATAAATTCGAGCCTATGACTTTTGAGCGTTAAATGCCCCCTCTGTATGTGTGTATGTGTGTGTTTATGCCACATTTATGTTTCAAGCCTCAGTGTCACTGCACACAAACGCTTTTGTTCATGAAGAAATTGTAAAAAACCAAAGAAAGAGTCATATAAATTATTCGAAATCGAATATATTGAAATTGATGTTTCTTGGTGCGTTCCGTTTGAGCTCTCACAACGCACGTACGATTTCGTTTCAATTACAGTAATTGATTGCATTGCAGAAGACTGCCAAAGTAACAATGCAACAGGTGTGTTGGCAGAATCGAGTTAATACCCGGAAAATAATACAATTTGGCTCACATTTGCGATAAATATTCGTTCATATATATTATTGGTTAGCGATAGCATGCTTTCATATATCTGTGTAAAATTATAACGCTAGATGGTGCTATATCTTTATAATTTTATTAAAATTATACAAAACTCGGTATATTATAGACTATAATAGCTTTAATAATGGATAACGATATAAATGTATGAGTCAGGGTTATGAAAAACTTTCATGGTTTATTATTTTCGCAAATAATTTTTCAAAGTATCTGTCCAGTGGATGATGTGACAAATAGTGTTTTAAAAGTCCCTCAAGGGCAGTAGATTTTATATCAAAGTAAGATGGAAAACAATGTACGTACACACACCGTAACTGGAAATTATGCACACGTTCTTTTCTTTCAAAGAAGCTGTTAATTTGTCGGAACCGCCAATATCGGACTACTACAACATATACATAGCTGCCATACAAAATCCTTCATTTGGCAAGATATCTTCAAGAAATTTGGCATGGGTTATTCCCTAAGGCAACAGTGCAAACTCCGAACAAATTATTCAGATCGGATTACTATAGCATATAGCTGCCATATAAACTTATCGATCGGAATAAAGTGCTTGTATGGAAACTCTTTCATTTGATAAGATATCTTCAAGAAATTTGGCTTGGATTATTATCAAAGTTAACGATTCAATATCCGGAAAAATTGATCGGATCAGTAGATGCCATACGAACCGACCAAACAGTATCATTTTCATGTCTTGAAGCTTTTTTGTTTTTTGCTAGCTATTTTTATTTTATAAGAATTATAAAAAATTGGCACAGGGTGTCACAGAGTAAAACAAATCCAGCGAGATATCCAAATGCGTTAAAAAACGACCACTTTTTTTAAATAACTTACTGGTGACTACGCATAACTTAGCATACGATGAACATTGTGACAAAAAAGTACCCGGAAATTGTAAATAAAAGTCTTCAAAGTAATACCCAGCAAATGTAATACACTTATGCCAACGATTTTTCAGTCCTCGAAACACTTTTTGGGATGGCTTTCAGCTCCTTCAACGAATTTTGTTTTATTTTTTCGATCGACTGAAAACAAGTTCCACGGAGCGGCAATTTCAGTGTGGAGGACAAGAAAAAATTAAACGGAGCCAAATCCGATGAATACGGTGGTTGATCGATACTCTTCACTGCATTTTTAGCTTTAAATTCGGTTGGCTCGATGCGATGGTGCCTTATAACGTATAAAATCCATGAATTGTTCTTCCACATTTGCTGCTATTTTCGACGGATTTTCTGACGCAAACGCCTCATGTCAAACTCAGAAATCCATGTCACATCGGCGGCTAAAATACTCCCCATGAATGTGGAACTGGAATTCGCACGATCAAGCAAGCCCAAAGAGACCTGTTTACGGTACTCTTTTTGAAAAAAATTCAGTGCTATCAGGACGAGTCGAGCAAGAACGCCTTTCATACCCAAAATATGCTCCACACTCGGTCAAACGGACTCGGAAGAGATGTCGAGCTCTTTTGCCATCACTCTAACTAACACTTGCCTGACGATTTTCAAGTACCAAGTCCTTCATCTATTTAATATTTTGCATCATTTGTACAGGTCGAAGATCGTCCAGAACATGTCATCAACGATCTATCGACCGTCTTTGAAGGCTTTGGGCCACTCGTAGACCTGTGTTTTTTTTTTGATAAAAACTAAATAACCATAAGCCTTTTTCAACATTCGCAACATTCGTTTCCGCACACGAAATTTAGTTAGAAATACAGAATTTGAGACAAATTCTTTGTTCAATATTTTTACCCATTGTATAAGTCGCAACGCACTACTGAGGTGTACCAACTTAAGTAGCTGCTGTAAACATACCGGTTAACAGATCGCGCTCATATTTTCCAAAGTAATTAAGCGCAGCTCTACCAACTTAGCAAAGTACAGTTTTTTGTAATATCATTTACCCGGGGAATTTAATTACAATTTCGGGGCGCTTTTTTTCACAATGTATACATATACATATGCAAGATCCTTTACTATGAGATATCTCAATTTCAATTCTATTGTATTCTCTCACAACATTTAATATCCAAGTGTAAACATGTCTTTGCTAATTTATGTGCGCATGTATGCGCATAGATTATTCGAATATTCACATCTTGGTCATAGCCTCGTAAAAAATGTAAATGCCATTTTTTACTGTCACTCAATTGTCATTGTTGTGAACGGAACGCGTTCTGCAGCAATTCATCTTTAGTAATAAACTCCAATTTCGTAACAAAAGTGGCGCTGGAAAAAGCGTGGCAAATTCGCCGCTGTGAAAGAAACTCTGTTTTCCCGTTATTACCGCAGCTAAAATTGAGCACACACAAATCCAAGGCAAACAAGTTATATAATTTATGTATTTCAAATCTGCGAGCAGCGCTCAGTACAAGCTGTGTGTGGGGATAAGCGCAGTAACAAACTTTCGCAGCTTATAAAACAACTTTGGAATACGTAAAAGATAACGCGCCATACACAGCCATACATATAATATACATACATATGTGTATGTATGTATATGTGTGTAGACAGCTTTAGTTGATTCGTCAGCAGAATTTCAAGGAAGAGTCACTTGAATTCGCTTTTCCGGACGTGTAAACACTTTTAAGTGATAGAAGACTCCATATGGCGTCCTCAAGTGTAGCGTATGGCACTTTCAAGAGTGTTCACAAACACACCTACACACATACATATGTATATACATATTAACTGTGTTATGTACTTTTTTAACAGTAAGCCGCGCCAGTTCAGAAGCAATCGAAGTAGTATAAAATTAAAGCAAATAATTTTAGTGCAAAAAAATTAAGCGAAGCCAAAATAGGGGAAATCAATTTTGAGTGTTACTAACTAATAATTTTAAT
>NW_017537112.1:871419-885329 GCF_001853355.1 Bactrocera latifrons | reverse complement strand
TACTCTAATAAATTACATAATAATTTATTAAATATTAAATTATCACCTAGAAGCGCTCCGCATAATTTAGAAATTTCAATTTTCCCAAAAGGTTAACACGTGTTAACCAAGGCACCTGCTCTTTCAAAGTAAAACACGGAGCATATCTTTTACCAACACAAAAGCATGAAAATGTGCCGCATGCTCGTCAGCTTACAAATTTATATATACAAAGAAGTATATGTGCATAAGCATTTGTTTAAACACGACGGAGTTATCCATATGGTGTGAACCGTTAGAGCCGACAAAAGCAGCTCGAGCATCATTTGCAAATTGATTTATGTACCTTTTGTGCTGCAAGTGGCATTTACTACCACTTTGTGTTTGCCTACAAACACTTCGAGAATGTGGCGACCTTGCAGCTATCCGCCATCTTTTCAAGTGAGAAGTCGACACGAAGACACCTACGGGTCGGCATATACATATACATATTTACATATTCATGCCTATAAATATGTGCCATATAACAACACAGTTCGATTTCGAACCCATTTAGTTACCGACTTACCGATATCATGAAATTTATTTGAGCGGAAAGTAATTTTGAACATTTGAATTTTATTTCTTTTGACAGAGCGTTTAAATATGAGTTAAATAAAGAACGTTGACTGGTTGTGGTGTGAGTTAGTAACTGTTTCAATTTTTATATTTTATTTTTATGGCATCTTTTATACTCTTGCGATATGTTGCAACCCCGAAATGGTATGGCACAGCTGCATAAGCTTAGTTTGAGATTTCGATTTTAAGTAAAAATTTAATAAAATTTTTTTTTTTTCAAATGCCATTTCATTTGAAACGCATTATTGAAATTTTTCATTTTAAATTTCGAAATCGAAAAATTTTCGGTTTTAAAATTTACTTCATAATTCAATATGCGACTTCCGAACTTTTAGTTTCAAATTTAAAATTCTCTTTGTTATTTTAATATATAATTTTCTCTTAAGAAAAATTTTTTGCTTTTTAATTTTCAATTATTTTCTTCAAATTCAAAATTCATTTCGCACTCATTCTAACTCTCGCAATTAGCAGCAAATTAAATACGTCACAACAGTCAGCCAACCTGTCAGAAAGACGCGCCGCTACACAGAGAATATCTTATATAATAATGCGATGGCAAATGATAACGGGCGCATTTCATTAGCGGAAAATAAGCGAAATTAAGACAACTTTTCTTCGAAATATCGCATAGGTGGAAGAATGACCTTGCAGCCTGTCTGGCTTGACAGGGAAATGTCAAAAACTAAGTGTGTGCACAAGGCAAAAAGTAAAAACCCCAACAACAAAGATAAATTGAGTGTGGCAGCGCTTGTTGCACGCTTAGCGCCGAAACGCATTACGAAAGCCAGCGATATTTAAGGCTTGACACTCACAGCGTTCAGTTACTTAAAAAAAAAAAAACCAAAAAAAAAATCTAAAAAAAAGGAACGTACGAGGTACTCAGCCGCTTACGCAAGCTCGTGTATGGATATTAGAGTCACGTGTGGGTAGGCTTGTCATTAGGGTGGTGCGTTTATTGTCAGAAAAAATATTTTGCGCAGAATCTTCGTATGAAAAACTTTTTTAATTGAAGAGATATCTACATGAAATTTGGTACAAATCATTCTGCAAGATAATGCTACAATCTCCAAACAAATTATTCACATTGGTTCACTGTAGCATATAGCTGCCATATAAACTGAACGATCAAAATCATATTCTTATATGGAAAACTTTTTAATTTAAAGAGATATCTTCATGAATTTTCGTATAAATTATTTTCCAGGGCAACGCTACAATCACCCAAAAAACTGTTCAGATCGCTTCATTATAACATATAGTTGACATACAAACTAGTCCTGTAAATAAATACTAAAAAAATTATAATGATACCACCCTAATGTACAAGCCTATTCCAAAGCGTTTATCCCCAACACACATGTGCGCACCAGTTTTGAATATAAAGATGCCAAAAACAAGTTTTTTAAAAAAAAATTGCAGCTTTCCCCCGGCTAATTGTTTCGTAACTTTGACCCTGTGTTGTCCTTTATATATTTTTGTTTGTTGTTATTGCTTCCATTTTTCTTTTTTATTTTTTTTCCCCCATACACACAATTGTTTTGTTATGCGAAAACTCAGTGCAGCATATACATATAAACAAACCGAATGAGGCCAACCAGCTAAACCGTAGACGTTAAGCACACCACATACTTACATGCTCATATATGTACATAAACATGTGTATTCTTCAGCATTCACTCATAAGTCCCGTTATGCAAACACACGGCAGCTTTTCTGCTCCTTCTCGCCGGTGTAAATGTCTGCGGTGCACATTTGTGGCTTAATAACAGTAGAATAAGCTACACGAACACATACACACCAGTGCACATAAAGGCGATAAATATTTCATTCATGCCAGATGGGAGTATACACATCCATACATACATACATGTATACGCACCTACCTGTGTGTTAATACTTTTCGTTAAAATTACTCATCACCACCTACCCACGCTTCACACGTCGAAGTAAGCATTATAAGAATTAAAGATTATTTTTGTTGAAACAATTAAATTAATTAATACTTACCTATATATACATAGATATACATATGTATATATATATTTTTGTGAGTGTACTTACTGTGGCCTGTCATTAGCATGATTGGCTGCAAAGCTCGGAATTACCATACTGTTGAGTAAGCCAAATGTTGCGTATACGCCGTGCCCTACGGTAGTGTAGCTTTGCCAATAATTCTCCACTGCTCTGCACCGTTTCAGTTAATAACTATTGCGTTAAAGTTACGGCTAATTTTTTTTTCATCAACAGGATGGTACTGTTTGGCATAAAATGTCCTAATATGTGTTTGTTGAAGTTTTTGTACTAAAATATTTAATGACTCAAGAGTCATGCAAGAAAAAAGTTCTTGCAGTTTTTCCAAATTTTATTATAATATTTTTTGCTCACTATTCGAAATGAAACCTGAAAAAACGTTAACTTCGGCTGCACCGAAGCTAAATACCCTTCACAGGTGCAGTTCTGTTAGTAACTATGTGTTCGGTTTATATGAAAGCTATATGCTATAATAATCCGATCTGAACAATTTTTTCGGAGATTATATTATTACCTCAAGCAGTAATCCATGTCAAATTTCGTGAAAATACCACGTCAAATGCGAAAGTTTTCCATGCAAGCCCTTGGATCCATTTGTTCGGTTTGTATGGCAGCTATATGCTATAGTAAGCCGATCTGAACAATTTCATCGGAGATTACATTGTTGCCTTAGAAAATAATCTATACCAAATTTCGTGAATATATCTTGTCAAATGCGAAAGCTTTCCATACAAGAACTTGATTCCGATCGGTCAGTTTGTATGACAGCTATATCTTATAGTAGTCCAATAGCGATAGTTCGGACAAGTGAGGAGTTTCTTGAAGATAAAATGACGTTTGCAAAATTTCAAAACGATATCTTAAAAGCTTAGGGACTAGTTCATATATATACAGACAGACAGACAGACAGACGGATGTGGCTAAATCGACTCAGCTCAACATCAGCTGATCGTTTATATATATACTTTAGAGGGTCTCTAACGCTTTCTTCTGGGTGTTACAAACTTCGTGACAAACTTAATATACCCTGTTGAGGGTATAAAACGTCAATTTCGCTTGCATTGAAGCTCTTCAATAATACGAACAAAAACGAACCTTAAAAGAGCTTTCATCGGTAACTGAACAATTTCTTCGGAAATTGCATCATTTCCAAACAGAAAAAGCTTTCCTTACAAGCGCTTTCTTTCGATGGTTCGGTTTGTATGGCAGCTATCTTGGTTTCGACATACCCCGGCTCCGTATGACAGTTTTGTTAAAAACCACTAAGAGTCCAATGATACTATAAACAAATGCTCCAGATACTTTACCGGTAAGGAATATTGTATTATACTAACGTTCTAACATTACAACTCGAAAATGAATAAAAAAAGAAAACAAAACACGCCTACTTCCCCTATAACAAAATTTTAAATGCCATCTGATCCTTTGAAATTTTCAGTATATACTTAAATCAAGAACCTTTGTAAATATATATTCATACACGCGGATGGTCCATCCGTTGAAACCGACCGAAAACGTGAAGTGATCTGCTCACCGAAGTGTTCTCTCAAATAATCCACTGATTGATGCGATGTGTTGGAAGTGGCCTCATCTTGTTGAACCCAAAAGACACCAAGATCACGAGGTTTAATTTCAGGTACAAATAATCGATTATAATGGCGTCTTCGTCAAAACAGCAGACGGTCCTTACAACGGATAATTCATAATGATTTGAACTTGTTTCCGCACAAAGTTGAAATAACATGCCGGTTAAACCCTCTAAATTTGCCTATTCGTCTGAAGTTTTTCTAAGAAATAACTGAAATGGGCGAAGAAAATAATAACTTGATGCCTGTTATACTTGATGATGCCTCTTTTTATCTCAACGGAAGTGTAAACAAGGAAAATTGTGTGAATGAAATCCATAAATAATGTACGAGACGAAACTTCACCCAGAACGAGACACTGCGCCGAGACGTATCCCTTTCAATAGGGTTTGGTTTCAGCAAGATGGAGCAACTGCACACATAGCCAGACCGGAATTGAGGCAATCGTGACATCAACTCTTCAAGACTTTTTTTTTTTTTGTTTCTGCGGGTGAGAGATACCTCCTGAAAATTCCTTCCGGATCATCTGAGCTGTCGTCACTGCAGGTCTGTGTCACTTGCAGGCCAGTGGCGGTTTTCTCTCTAAGGAACCATCGCTCATCCAGGAACCACGTTTGCATTACTTCAAACTGGCGTTACATTTTTCTTATTATTCAATTAAATTGTGCACTTTAATTGGGCAAACCAGGTCTTCTACGGTGGTGCATTGCCGTTGTGTGTTTTGCGTCGTCTTCTGTCACGTCGTCATAATATGCCATTCTATGAAGGTATTTTCTGAAATATCTGCGTCCGGATAAGTCAGACCGTCCATCTGCCTCGACTACAATTCATCCTTCTTCGTTAACATGCGAGTTTGGTGTCTTTCTTTATTCTGTCAATTGCGCTCTTATTATTATTGCAACTCTGAGGACTCTGGCCACTACCTTACGCCGGTTTTCCTTTTTAAACATAACTGCCCAAACCTTCTTAAATAGTGATTTTCGAGTATATAGTAATTGATAGTATCCAAAGTAAATGTCTGATATGCTAAATAAAATGTATAACTACATACAAATATGATACCCAATAACTATAATTAAAAAAATCGCTAAATAAAAGTTTTTTTTTTTGTTATATAAGATAATATTCAGGTATTTACATTTTTTCCTTTGCATTAAGTGTTTTTAAAAGCGTATATTTTTTTATTTATATTTTATAATTTATCTATTTCATCTCTCTGTTTAATTATATGACATAACTATATCCTACCATTGTTTTTCATAAAAATCTATTTATATGAATATAAGCTTATAAAAATCTGTGTACATATAAGCAAGCCACTAAACTTGCATATTCACATTTATATATTCATGGAAACACGACAACCCTGCCTGTCGATGCATTTTACGAAGCAGCAGCTAAAGTAAAATTTACAAACAACTCTCGTCATCTCTTTCGCACATTAACAAGTGCTCGGGAACTGACATTTGGGCGCAGACAAAATGTTCGCGTTCACTCGCACTCACTTCACATACGTGCGTTACGAGCAATTATTGATCATTCACAATGGGGGCAATGCAAAAATCTATTTCGATTTTTGCTTGTACATTTTTCCAAGATGGCCGTACCGCATTCAGTGTAGACACGAGAAAGTGCAGGAAATATTTTGCAATATTTTGGGTTGTTATTCAATATAGAAATACATCAAAATACTTTGTGCGTAAAGTTCTAAAGTGAAAGTATACAAATATATTAAATTTTTTAAGAATTCCACATTATTGTGAACGCTGTGGTGGATAGAATTTTTTTCATTGGATCGTTGTTGTTGCTTAAGCGGTGCAGTGGCGGCAGAATAGCGCACTGTAGAAAAAAATTGGTAATACTCCAAAGAAATTTTTGAAAAAAATCTTATCTATTCCTTTTTTTTGTGAACTGTGCTATCACAATTGAATAGTGACTATAAGCAAACCATTAATATATTCACTACATTGGCAAATTGCATGATTAGCTAATTAAACTTGACTGATTGCATGCAAGCGTACGCCTGGCAACGTAGAATGCTTATAAATTTTTATGTGGCGGCAAAATTTTGACATTAAAGCAACAACCACTTCATACAACAACACAATTTAGAAATATCTAATAAAAACAAACAACGAAAAACATTCATAAAGAAGTGTGGCTTAAATAGTGAAATTGTTTGGCTGAAAGCAAAGAGCGAATAAAAAGAAAGTGGTGAAAATGAGTGAACTGATTGAAGAAGGTGGTGTTATGGATACCGGCAGCGATGAGGTGTTGTTAACGAATGGTGCAAACGAGACGGACGAAGGAGTTGCCGAGTACTTGGAAGAGGTAAAGGTTGCGAAGTATTTCTATTTAGTATAATAACAAATAAAACGATAAATACGGGGATTCTCTTGCTCTTCAAAGATTGCACGATGACACAAAATGCAGAAATCCTATACCGAAATATGCAAGGCCAAGAGATCACCCATTGCAGAATCTAGTGATATATGAACGTCTGATTCGGTAAATTTATTGAGAATGACTATTGTGATTTATTGTGAGGAAAATTCTGCAATTCGTGCGTTTGCAAGAGCAAGGAATCCCCCCTAATATGAATAAAAATGTACAAGGGGCGTTCCAAAGTAAACAGTACTTTTTGAATCTAACACCCCCTGGTGGTGTCCAGTGAGAATTTCATAACATTTCATTGATTGGAAGTGACGCTCTGAACACACAGACCCCGACAGACTGCAAGCGACATCTGTCAAATATCAAAATACACGTTCTTATGGTCACAGTTATGTAGTTGTGCAGCTTTCTCAATAACTAAGTCTGTAAGAACGTTTGTATTTTAATATTTGACAGATATCGCGCTCTATGTGCTCAGCTGATGAAGTTATTGCTTTATAAGTGTCAGTATGTTTGTGTTATCGGTGCGAAAATGAGCTTCGAACAAAGAGCCGACATTAAATTTTGTTTTCAAATTGGTAAAACTTTTACCGAAACGTTTCAATTGTTAAAAGAAGTTTATGGCGATGATTGCCTATCCCGTAGCAGAGTGCACGAGTGGTTTCAACGTTTTCAAAGTGGTCGTGAAGGCATAAATGATGATCAACGTGTCGGCCAATCAAAATCGGTGATAACCAAAAATTCCATCGAAGCTGTGCGTGAATTCATGCAAAATCATCCGAAATCATCATTGAAACTCATGGAAAAGGAATTGCACATGTCCAAAACATCGATTTATCGCATTTTGACCCAACATTTGGGCTTACGAAAGGTGTGTGCACGGTTWGTTTCGCACAAATTGACTGACCACCAAAAATTGCCGAAAAACCATTATTTTTTTTAAGTCCTGTTTACTTTGGAACGCACCTTGTTCATATACCAAACAACAATTGTAAAGCAAATGTTTGTCTTTATACATTATTATTGGCAAACGCATTTTGCCTTATATTGCTATTCCTTTACCACTCTTATACTGTTGCGCGTGAATGGTATACACAAAACATTAATGCAAAATATTAATACTCCTCCTATTTACAGCACGACCCAATGGTAGCTGACAACAAGTCAATAAGCCCAAATAAGCGCGGCCGTAAACCACGCAGGCCAGCAGAGGTAGAAGAAGAAGATAATTTAGAAGCGCTTGAAGATGAGGACGATGGTGAAGTTATTGAACACATTCTAGAAGACGAAGATGAAGCTGATGAAGAAGAGGAGGAAGAAGGCGAGAATGAGGGGAAGGAGGTAGATCAAAAGCCGGTTTTGCACAAACCAACCCAGTTGCCGAAAAAGCGCAAAGATGTTGTAGTTAAGCAAAATCCAAATCTGGCTGTAAAAGAAGAAGAAGATTATGTGGACGATGGCGAGCAACCCACGAGTACGGCACGCGAAGCAGCTAAAATGGAGAACCATGTCGATGAAAATCAATGCCGCGTCTGTACCAGCAAGGACGATCTTATCAGCCTGTTCAAAACCATCAATAAACAAACAATTGCAGATAAATTAATGAATATATGTCCGTCGGTGTCCATTGCTCCAAAAGATTTTATGCCACAATTTATATGCAATACTTGCTTTGATAATGTAAACATAGCTTTACAGTTAAAAACGCAGTGTGAAGATACTGAGCGTGAATTGAGAAAGAAACTTTCACGCAGCAAGAACAAAGTACGAAGACCGGCTGGTTATGTGGTCATAGATGCAACGCTGGACTCTGATCCCTCAGATGAAGAACCTAATGACGACGTAGAATTTAAAGTATCCGATGATGGTGGTATAACTGCTGAGGATGACTCGGACGATTCTGATTTTGGTACCACAACCAAAAAGAAACGTTCTCCACGCGGTGCAGGCGGTAGGCGAGGTCGACGCAAATCAGCGGCGGCAACACCAGGTCCTAAAGTCAAGGAGAAAAAACGTATGGGTAGGCCACCAACAAAGCGCCCACCACCACAATCACCGACTATAATTAAGGACGAAAGTAGTGAAGACGAGTACGCTAAGCCGCAAATGAAAAAACGTAAGATCAAGGGTACACCGCCGTCCGATGAGCTAGAAGAAAAGCCCACAGAATACCCATGCGATGAATGTGAACAAGTATTTACGCGTAAACTATCGTTAATTCTACACAAGAAGGCGCATCTGCATCGCGAGCCACTTAAATGCGAAGTATGTGGACAAATGTTCAAAATTCAGGGTGCTTACCGTAAACACGTGCAAAAACATAACGAAGAACCGTCAACATTTGAATGCCACAAATGCGAATATACCGCTACTAGTAAGGCCGACTTACGTCGTCACTTAGTTGATGAGCACGACGAACAGGGTGTCCTATATCAATGTGAGAAGTGTAAGCGAAAATTTGTATCCGAAGTGCGTTTGGAAAAACACAAAGAGATTCGTTGTCCGGGTCAAGAACGACCGATGAAAATGCGACACGATGTTGAAAGTTACAGCGTGGGAAAGGACTTATTCAAATCGGTTGCGCCACTCACCACCACATACTGGAGTGATAGCTTTTCCGATTAAAAACATGCGGTCTTGTCTATTTCTATTAGATAAGTGTAGTGTAATGAGCTGTAATCACTTTGGTTGCATTAACGTTGCCGTGAGTTAATTTCAATTCCATTTTCGGATATTGTGCTCAAGAAGTAGTAGCTTAACAGCAATTCTCAGTTTAACGTGTTAGCCAATGACAAATTGTTGACTATTCATTCAAGCCATTTGACAATTTCACTTCATTTGTACTCGTCTGTACTTTTGTAATTTGGCAATACAAATGACAAAATGTGGGATTAAAATTTTAAGCAAGCACACCATTATATTTTAAGCAAATAAAGTTTTGTTATAACTATATTTGGAATATTTAAAATTTACTCTTAATTGCAGTTATGTTTAATATTTTAAATAAATATTTTACGTTTTCAAATTAAAACAAAAAAAAAATACACTTTAGGCAACATTCATTTTACTGCAATACAAATCCTAGCATTAACGGTTAACGTGAATATAAATTTTGTAAAAAAGATTCTACTTCTAAGTAGCGCGTTGTAAAGATGCACAGTTCTAGAATATCATGAAGTTGAAAAAAAACTACTTTTCCGTAAAAGTAAAGTAAAATAAGTAAAAGAAAAGTAAAAAATTAATTTTACGCTCCTTAAATAATTTATTTGGAACTAACTGAAAGTTTCAAAATAACTAGCAAGTGTGTATGAATTATTATAATTTTTTTTTTGCTATTTACATACTTTCAGTAAAGATACTTTACATGTGTGCAAACAACTAAACTAGGCGTAAATATGCAGCGTGTGCTACATACATACGTTACGTTGACGTTATAACAGTCACAAAATAAAATAATACGTACGTATATGTACATATGTGTGTAAGACGTTTATGTATTTATGCATGCTGTATAATTATTAACAAAGGCAGATTTAAGTGCATAGATATGTTATAAAAATAAAACTATGTGTATTTTTATATAATAAGTGCTTATATGGACCGTATGTTTAAATATTTTAACATTTTCAATAAAAAAGTACATAAGTTTCAAGTATGGTCGTCTATTACTTATTCAATTTTTGATTTACAATTTTTTTTCAGAAATTCTATTTATAATATTCCTATTAAAAATAAGTTGAGTAAACACAAAATTCACAAATTTTGTCGTTTAAATGTTTACTTAAAAATTTGCAAGTTTAAGCATCAACAAGCATGAACGCCCTGCCTTAATGTGCACAACACGTCAAATATGTAACGGTGCTGCTGTAATGTAACTTTGGAAGGTGAATTGAAAACAACGAAAAATTATTAAAATGAAAGTGAAGTGATTCAAAAAATATTAATAAATCAAAATAAGTAGCAATAAAAAGCAGTTTTTCGAAAATTTGTGTAGAAACATATTTGTGTAGAAGTGTTTTGCTTTTAATGTGCTTATTTAAAATGTGAAAAGTGAATAGTTTTTCTCAGTCTATGCAAATGTTGATGAAGTTATTTGTTGAAGTAACTAAAATGGTGAATTAACATACAGTCCAAAGGTTTAATATACTAAAAGGTAAATACGTTTTTTACTGGCAGAAAACTGTTGCATTCTTGCAAAATATTATTTAAGATTATGGGGACAAATAGTTGCTTGCGGTATAAATTAATTTGTTATCTCGGTATGAGAATATAGATACATAAAACGGGGTCTGTCCTTGACCGGATATACAATACTTCGTAAATCAGGGTTCAATTCAGTTTGGATACTTGTTTGTTGTGATAGCGGGCTGTTAGTGAGTTATTCACAATATCCAGTTTCGCATTCGTAAAAGTGTTCTTTCGATACTACGTAGCTTGGGCGCTTCTATATCTTTATACATACATATTTATTTAAATCTGTAAGGAGTAAAAGAAATTATCATTAAAATTAAACAAGTATTTTATTGTCAAACACTGCGATTATAATTAATATGAGTATAGCATCAAATTCAAAATCATTTTCCAGTGCTAAATAATTGTACATATATGTGCATACATATACAGGCAGCACCATTATTTTTCAGTGGAATATTATATAAAATAAATATAGTGAGACAAATTAAATATTTGAAAGAAATTCATGTAATTATGGTCACACTGGAGTTTTCAGCATTTTTTTCGGGTTTGTGATTAACTGGTTGGTATTAAACTCTTAGAAGACGGATGTTTCATTAAAGTTAATTGCAGTTCGTAGTTTGCTAGGTTTCAGGTTTATTTATAAGAAGACGAGATGTTCGTAGAGGAATCTTGGCTATGATGATGAATATGAGGTTGAGAATGAAAAAATTGATGATAACCATGATGGCTTTAAGAAATCAGTGCAAATATATGCTTTTGAAGCTTTATTTATAGTAATACACTGCAACGTACCTTAATTATAGATTCAAAAGAGCGGCAGTTCTATTAAGAGGAACGTCTAGACTGTCTAAAAAACACGATTAAAAAAAAAAAAAAATCGAAAATTGCTCTTTCGGAAAGAACGCGTTTAAGGATAAACTGATGGAACTGATTGATTTGAGCGGCTATACCTTAGAATCTTGTAATTCAAAAACTATTTCAGATATAGATTTAAAAATTTATCGCGTTATTTTCAAAGCCATAATGTATCGAAAGCGATTTAATTAACATTTTAAAGTGCACAACAAATATATCCAAGACATTTCATTTATTAAATTCTCAATCTGTTGCGTAGGATGGCACTTGATTCGTACATCCCCTGCGTTCTCCTTTTCCAATCCATTGAGATTTGCAAGTATAAACAAGGCATTAAGTTCGAGCTTTATTTGTACATCTATTTCCGGAATCTGAAAGGTCATCCCAAACCACAGCAAAACCATTGAAGTGAATGAATGCAAACAGCTAATGCACAAAAATACAGTTATATACATATGTATGCTGGTAAATTGCCAACAACTGTATAATAAACTAATTCATTTAGAAAGTCCGACAGAATTCAGAATTAAAGCAGTCCGAAAGTCGCGTGTATATGTATATGTATGTACTATATGTAAGTTTGTGTATGTACGTATGTATTGACCCCTGAGAATGGCAGCAGAATAAAATAGAAATGACAGGTGGAAATTGCCTTAATGACCGGCATATAAACGGCAAATTGTTGGCAGCACCTTTTCCAGCTAAATTTTATATTATATATACATTCTAACGATATATTATTTATGTATGTATGTATGTTATGCATGTACTTTCATATTTTAGTGTATTCACACTTCTAACGGAACATACATATGTACATGCCTACATTTTCATGCACCATTACACTTTTGACCGAACCATTAGGCAAGTGAATGAAGGTTGCACAAAAAACCAAAAACCACAAAAGATTACTTGACTTGCAGGACTGCTTCCAAAAGCTGAGAAGTAATTGATTGAAGAAAAAGGGAAGCACGATATTTTTCCATCACCAACAAACAGCGACAGTACCTGCCAGTTACGGCAAGCACATAGTGCCACAGTCCAAGGCAGAGTATGGCAAATGATTTTATGCACGCTCGGCATGATAGGGGAAAACGTGATTTCAATTTTTAATCCATTTACCATTGAACGTGCATACATGAAATGGCATAAAAAAGCTGCTGGCAAGCTATCACCCCCTCCCAGTGTTGTGAGAGATGGTGCGCCACTAGATGAGTGGCTGATTTCCAAATATGGGCGCCTAAGTCAAGTCTCGAGGCTTGCCAAAACTGATATTCTTCTCATCACTGCATTGTTTTTACCTTTTGTTGTAAACCGCAAATGCGTTGCTGACTCGAATTTTACAATGAACTCGTATCTGTGTGTAGTGGACCGTGTTGCGCCTTACACTTCTGGTCATTGTTCGGCCATCAGCTTCCGCCAGTCATTTTGTTTACTGATGAAGAGAAATGATTTTCGGTAACTCGATAGAATTTGAAGTGATTTCAGTATTGATTGTTTGAACAAGTGGGCACATTGAGAATTAGCTGTGCTATCGTCTATTGTATGAATATTTGTTTTGAATTTTTTTCTAAATTTAGTAAGATAAAACTGCATATATAAAATATATATACAAATCATAAAAGCACCAAGTGAATATTAAACAAGCAAAAACACCAACTTTGGTTGCATCGAAGCTATAACGGTTACACCTCTGTATTTCTTACAGTAACTATATATTGTGACAAAAAAGTATCCGGAAATTGTAAATAAAGCGCAAAATTTTTAATTATTCGTCAATATTTATTTTATCGCTCTCAAAGTAATCACCATTAGTTGTAAAACACTTATTCTGAAAAGTTTTCCGGTTCCCGAAACTCTTTTCAAAATTATTTTTGGGATGGCCTTCGGCTGTTGCAGTGAATTTTGATTTATAATTTCGATCGATTGAAAACGGGTTCTACGGAGTAGCAATTTCAGTTTAGAGAGCAAGAAAAAATTACGAAGATCTCTCGGCCGTCTTTGATGGCTTTCTACCACTTCCGGGTTGGATTTCGAGGCTGACATTATTGTTGCTCGTTCCAAGATAGACGAAATTATCTAAAACTTTGAAGTTGTGATTCTCAATAGTGACGTGAGTGCCAAGTCGCGAGTGGGACGACTGTTTGTTTGATGGCATATATGATATATTATGTTATCAAAAAAGTCTTGCGGTATTTTTGCGGCATTTTTAATTGGTCATAAAATTTTTTTTGATGACTCATGCCCAGC
>NW_017537112.1:847111-871054 GCF_001853355.1 Bactrocera latifrons | reverse complement strand
AATGAGCTTTCCAAAAAGGTATAGCATGACCCGATGCGACGAATAAAACTAGAACTACGCGCTCTCAGCGCCAACTAGCGAAAATACCGCAAGACTCTTTGACAACCTAATATTTCGTCTTCACTATCAGACCCATTAGCTTCGCTTCCTTATCCAATCCGGAGAAAGCAGAACTAACGGCGCGGTGGTTTAAGCCAATGATATCAACATCATCGACGTACGCCAGAAGACGATCACTATTATAAAAGATGGTACCTCTTCTGTTTATGTAGTTCTGCAGCTCGAATTATTTTCTCCAAAAGTAGGTTGAAGAACTCACACGATAGGGAGTTACCTTACCTGAAACCTCGTTTGGTATCGAACGGCTCGGAGAGGTCGCTTTTGATATTGTTGAAATAGTGAGTTTAAAATTGGCGTTTTGTAGATTTTTTTCGATCAAGTTTGCGCAAGCAAGCTTTGGCGTTTGATTTCGGCCACCATTTAAATTACTTGGAACTCAGGTCGAACTACGTCAATCTATCCACTGCCCACTTAAATATTTGCAAAGGTTAGTTAATTAATTTCCAGTAAATTCCATACGTGAAACCCTTGCTCACAATTCACTACCGAGAATAGACATTAAGCTTAATTCGTTTTAATGCAAGCAGTCTCTGTGTGTGTGAAGTGAGGATCGTATAAATTACCAGTTCACTTGAGATGCACTTAAGAATGCATTAAAGATAGGATAGGACTGCGAATGGCTTCATTTATGCACTGGTGCAAAATCTTTTACATATTATAATCGTTTGTTCATCCAACTTTGGTTTGTAACTCGAAGGGTAGATTGAATTTCTGCCGACATTCTTGTTGAACAATTTTCCTGAATCAAGGAGTTCTAATTTTTATATCCTGAATAGGATATATTAAGATTGCCACGAAGTCCACCCATAAAATATGTATGTAAATATGTAATTGATCAGCGAGCTGAGACGATTTAGCTATGCCCGACAGTCCGTCTAACTGTATATCAGCGAGTAGTCAGTTTTTGAGATATCAATCTAAAGTTATGCACACGTCCTTTTCTCCATAAGAAGTTGTTCATTTTTCGAGATCAGACCACTATGGTATACTTATCCACGAAAATCAAGGTTTTGTATGGAGAGCTTTTTAGTTGAAAAAATATTCTTGAATTTTGAATTTCGACCGCGCCTAAACTAATCCCTACCTTACTTATTTGATGTTATTAAGTGTTTGTTGTTTAAAACAGAAGCACTCGTTCGTAATGACAAAGAAGCGCAGAGGAATCGTCGTAAAAAATGGATGCTGAAGAACATTAGTGGCGTTTGCGGTAAGAGAACATAATGTTCAAGTGGATTAGGTGAGCAAGGACATTGAGTGATAAGAGTAGTTAAGAATGAATGTCAAGAGCAGACTGAAATGGATACAGGCATCCATTCTCAAATACTCAAATGAATAGTTCCACACGCGAACTGTTCGTTTCTTAGCGACGAATAATGACTACAAACACAATTAATTTGAATTAATGTACGGAAAAAATTAAAGATAAGCTATAGCTTCATTTTAATAAGAGAAAGTTACTATACACATCTCAGAGAGCGGTAAGAAATTGGCGGATGCGAAATTTCCGATCGATATCTCAAAAACTGATAGACAAGTTCGCATATATACTGACAGACAGATGGACATGGATTATTCGACACAATTTGTCACGCCGGTCATTAAGAGACAGCGGCTACGCTGGCTTGGTCATGCCGTCCGCTCTGGGAGTATTCGACGCAGTATCCGCCGAGCCGAAAGCAGAAGAAAAGACCTACACTCCGTTGGAAAGACTAGGTGGAGAAAGTTCTGGCTATACATAGAATCTCCAATTGGCGCCAAACAGCGAAAAGCAAGAACGACTGGCGCCCTACAATAACCGTGATAAAGAAGAAGAAGGCTTGCGTTAATTGGATCGAGCTTCGAGTTGGCCTTTTCGTTTTCTGATTATCAAATGACATCTCATGATATTTATTGAGCGTATGTTATGCCTTCAGGACGATCATTGTGAAACCACCTAGACTAAAAACCTCTCACTCAATATGCCTTCTCTGAAACACCCTGTGCAAGTGACCCTCGACCGATAGTTACGATTCTTTTTCTATCCAAGCTTTGCTGGAAAGAAGTTTTATAGTATCCTCTTTTTCTACCTCCTGACAGATTCATCGTGAAATAGGATTTTAGATCATCTAAGAGATCAAAGCATTATTTCGCTATCTTTGATGAAACTCTAAGAGGCTTTAGTGATTTCAAAGCCGCTTGGCTATCTATATATGTAAAAATACTCTTTGTTGTGAGCATACTCTTTATCAGAACAAGAAGATTTTCTTTAATTGCTGTGATATTCACTTAGAAGGCATTGTAGTGGTCTGGTAGGCGATTTTGGTGTCTAATTTTGCTGAAAACATATCACCTACCACTTGATAATCTACTTTGGTCCTACCCGTGTAGATGATTATCCTTGCGTTCGCTTAAACCTTACTCTTTTCCCACTCTTCACTGGAAGCGAAGACAATATTGCGGACCGGATTGTGTTTTGGCACCTGCTTATTTAGGAAACGAAAAGATTTTCCGCAAGTTTTACCATTTAACATTGAGCTTGCTTGAAATTCGAGCTACAAAATTGCTTGAAAATGTTGCATAAGACTTGAAAATCATTGTATTGGTATGAGAGAGATGGCAGAGGTTAATACATAATTGGTACCAATATATTAAACAATATGTTAACCAATATATTAACCTATATATTAACTAATATATTAACCTATACATTAACAAATATATTAGCATTAACCAAAGCCATAACGAAAGCATCAACTAATCTTTATGTTTTGAGTATGAAGCCAAAAAGTTAAATCTTCCGCTAGAACAGCTTGGAGCAGTGGCGGCAAAAATATGCTTGACAACAAGGCTGAGCACCCTTTAATCTTCTCAGCTGAGGCTTATAACGAGTGCTTGGAAATTTGATTTAAATGTTTGGCATTGGAGTTTTTGTCAGCCCTTGTCAACTGTGTTCAGATGGCTTACATATGTATATATTTATTCCCGACTCTATTACAAAATCTCTCTGCAACTATACAGTCTCCCATTAAGCTTTATGCATTTGAAATTATTCTTAAAATGCCAGCCAATTCGCATGTGCCTTTGATTATGTGCATTGACCTCGTGACCAACCACAACGAAAATTATATATGTGTATAAAAGAAATATGTTTTTAATCCAAATGCAGTCAAGTTTTAAATGAATTTCTTGTACAAACACAATTCTTAATAAGAACAACTGCACACACGCACACAAACTTGTTTACTGTATGCGAAATCATAGAAAATACGCTTATGTCTAGCCATTAAAGGTAATTGCCACACGAATCTATACAATTTCATTTCAGAGAATGTTTTATTTAAAGTTGACGCGGTCACACATACTTGCATATATACACAACTACATACACACCTACAGTCATATATACATATGTATATACATAAATTCAAACACAAATAAATAATTGCTTTTGTGCAGAAGCACTTCGCTTTGTATGCGACAGTTCAG
This sequence comes from Bactrocera latifrons, assembly GCF_001853355.1. Classification (NCBI taxonomy): domain Eukaryota; kingdom Metazoa; phylum Arthropoda; class Insecta; order Diptera; family Tephritidae; genus Bactrocera; species Bactrocera latifrons. The sequence continues at coordinate 867,469 of NW_017537112.1, read as the reverse complement.
ACGGACCTGAGCCGTAATTCAAGTGAATAAAAGATTTCTTAACTTCTCCGAATAAATAGCGTGTGAAGATTTTAATAGAACACACACACACTTGCACTTATTTTGGTATAAGAAAATGCATTTCTTTGTTAAAACACAAATATTTAACGCGGTAAAGCCATTTAAATCTCTTATTGTCGTTTAATAGCTCGAAGGTGTGTTTTATTAGTTAGTTTGAATTATATTTTCCCAATAACGTGCAAATTCTCAAATCGCATTAAATATATGTATATATTATACATATGTATATATTATACATATGTATATATTATACATATACATATATGTTTTTTGGGTTAGGTAAGGCTGGGTTAATCTGGTAAGCCAATAAACCACGCATAGACCAGTTTTGGTCCTTTGCGATAACAGATGGAATTCAGTTCCTAGGTTCAATAGACGTAGTCATCCTTTACGATGCCTGCGGTTGATGCGATTTTAACAGACTTTTCAGCCTCTCTATCGACACCTCCTCCAATGTATCATACCGTGGGGACCGCAGATGCTTACAGCGTTTTGCCAAGGCGGGACAAGCGGACAAGAGATGCTTCACTTTTCCCTGGCGTTGTGGGCGTCTGCCGCTACCAGCCGGTGACCAGTTAGTATTCTGATAATTTTCTTGCAGTCTTATCTATCAAGTGACAATAGGAATGTTGGCTCTGGAATTGACAGCAGGTGCAGGCCCGATGCTTTCGCAATAGTAAAACCCTCAGCCTAAAATATATTGCAGTGGTCTGGCAACTTAAAAAGTTGCCCTACGCCTATAAATGTTAAGAGTATTGCGCATAGCTAACATACTTTTATGCCAGCCATATTTTCCTATGTTTACTTTGAGCCTTCTTTCTCAGTTGAAAAGTGCGGTTATGTAGTCGTTGTTTGCCCAACCGCCATTACTAACCGTGCTATGACCGAAGATTCTAAATGTAAATTCTCCTGCAGCCAGTAGTCATCTCGCTGATTTTGCTGCGCCGTTTTCAGCAAAGAGGTCTAAAGGTGACAGTTTTAGTACTGGTTCGAGAGCCGTCGTTGGAGTTAATTTTAAAGCTCTCACATTACATTCGTACGCCTGTCCACCATACTACGGTAGAGCAGAAGTCATTTAACAATAGCTGTGTATATATGTAATTAAGTTGAGCATCAAAAGTTATAGCCCTGACAGACGACAGCGCCATCCATCCATGTTGATGCGGGTTTGTAATGCACAAGACTTTTGTGCATTGAGCTGAATTTACCAAATTTGAGTAGGCAGCACTGCTCAGAAATGGCTGAGTTTTGATATTTTTTGACAGATGTCGCTTGAAGTGCATTTACACCATCAGAGGTAAGCAGTTTTGTAACAATATAATTATATGGAAGTATATTAACAAAAACATATTTTAATGTTTTTAGATCGCAGAAAATATTCTTAACTTTACGCACACCTTTTCCGCATTACAATCAATTATTGTTAAACGAATTTTTTTTGTTAAACTTATATTGATTTTCCAAAAATACCAAAATTTATATTAATAATTTATCCTAATAATAAGCTGTCTACATGCACAAGTCTACCGTCTGTCACCATAAAAATTTCAATGCGTATTAGCGTTGCTTAAGGCGCATTAATTTTGCTCGTCTGTCAGGGCTATTAGAGTAGCATCCAAAGCCGGAGTGTGGGACTTCAATCTGCTAAACCTAAACTACTCCCAACTCCGGACTCTCCCATAGAACCACCTGATTGAATCCACTATGACGCAAACTGACGGAGCCTTTTCTGCTCTATATGTCTCATTTTGTCATAATTGAGGCTGCGGCTTCGCTGACAGCTATACAGTTCTCTGTAGACTGACACATGAATATCGTCAATTTATCCACCGTCAAACTACCACCGCGTTTAGTTTTAAGTTTATCCCTTGTACTACTTAAAAGGCGAGGGCAATAAAATAATGCTTTGAAGACTCTGAACACGTCGCACAATTCGGCCTAATGTTCTGCTGAATCTGTTTAGAATCTTGTAAAGCACCCATGTCTACTTAGTTTTGAATTAGGTGGAAATTCAGATTCCCATGTTTTCATGTTCAGAATTGTTCTAACACCGCTGCCGCCATATTGTTAAGCATTTGACTCTCTCTTCTCTTTTGGTTCCTATAGACGGCTCTGATAACTTGTAAACCCTCGTATTCGTCACCCTGGATTTCAATAGTCATCATACTGGCTATTACTTCAGCAGCTTCGCTTGATATTGTTCGAAAAGCATATATAAGTCTTAGCGTTTGCATCCACTGTGCTTATTTATCTGGGATATGATTTAATGACTAGCGCCTGGATCCATATTGAAGCTGCATATAATACAAACGATCACATTACTTTTGCGAGTAACAATTGCTGGGTGCAATGCACGCAGCCTTTTTTTGCCGTCATTATTGATAAAGCGTTTAGGAGCTATTGGAAATGCTGTTATTTCTTTTACAATGCTTGCATTCTTTTGTATTTTTTGTATAGAAAATTTCGTTTAATTGATTACACAAACTTCGAATTGAACAATAAATTATTTTGTTACACGATTTTTCATTTTCATTTACATATCTATGCTATATAGTATATGCGTACGTGGGTATAAATTTCCATTATACGCCCTTTGTCTAGTTTCTAAATGAGATTTGATAAATTCTCATCAAAATATAATGGAATCTATTACGTGATTTACGTCAATAATTATGAAATGAGCGAATATTTGCACAAACGGTTTATGGACACGCATAATTATAAATATTGAACCATCGTAGCCCAAGAGTAAATTTTTGTATACCATGCTGAAGCGTCGTCGTTAATGATTTGTAGACATTGCAGTCAGCTCTTTTGGTAGCATTGACTCGCTTCGTACCCAAAACATTGACCAAAATGTTGGTTCATCGCATCTTTAACTATTTACCAGTCCCACGCTAGTTTGATCTTGAATGTAAATAACAGTAAGAGAGACATTCTTCCTCTTCTCTTCGTTTTCCCTGAACTTCTCTCCTCCTACGTCTCTTCTTCTTCTCTTTTCGCTTCTTTTTTCTCATCCTCTTCATGCAATTTGAAAGGTCAAAAGAAGGGAAAATCTTATATATTTTGTAGTACCAGAATTCTAAACACTTTAACTCTAAAAAAACACAAATCGACAACTGACAGTTTAGGTGTTCTACGATAGAGCAACCTGTACTCATTATCATATCATATATCATATTTCAAAAGCAATAAAAGCTTGGCGATCTCACTTCAAAATTTTCATAAAAAGTATGTCCGGAATAGTGTTTTAACTTCGGCAACTGTGAAGATTAGTTGTAATGTTGGCAAATTAAAATTTTGCATTAGTTTTGGGACACCCTGTTTATGTGTAATACCTTAAATATTTGTCTAAACGAACCTAATTCGACAATACATATATCGCTTAGTCAAATGTTCTCTGCAGTTTAGGATTTCTTCCAAAATTTCGAAAGCATTTAATAACCTAGGATAGAATAGTATGATGTCATTGATCCAAAACGCTTTTAGGACGAATTAGTTATCGATTTGTTTGCAATAAATATGTAAATCATGTGGGGACGACTCACCACTTCGATCCCGAAAAACTGAGGATCGGCAGGTTATGTGATGCTTGAAGTTCATGTGCAAGGTTTAGGTTCTGAAGAGAAGATTTAGGTTTGCAAGCCTTAGGTATGCGACAAAGTCAAGAAATGATCAGTGACTGTGCATCGGAATATTCTGCTTCCCGACCTATATGGTGAGATTTTTCTCTTTGTTTTGATAAATATGATGTAATCTGATTTGATATGATTTTCTTTGCATACCAAAAATATGTAGATATCAATTTCACCAGTTTTGTGAAGTCGGTGATTCAACATTTCTCCCATGATTTTTTAGAAAATATTAGGTTGTCAAAAAAGTATTTTCGCTAGTTGGCGCTGAGAGCGCGTAGTTCTAGTTTTATTCGTCGCATCGGGTCATGCTATACCTTTTTGGAAAGCTTAATTCACGCGCTAAGACGTATTTGATTGATTGTCGTTTCTTCTAAGTCGTTCGTGAGTTATAGCGTCGCAAAAATGGAGAAAAATAAAGAGAAAATACGGCATATTTTACAGTACTACTACGATAAAGGTAAAAATGCATCTCAAGCCGCCAATAAAATTTGTGCAGTTTGTGGACCCGATACAGTTTCCATTTCTACCGCACAACGATTATTTCAACGTTTTCGTTCTGGTGTAGAGTTGGTTGAAGATGCGCCACGCTCCGGAAGGCCTGTCGTAGCATCGGTCAAGAGCTGAGTCATCAAACCGTTAAAAAATAAAATAAAAAATAAATAAAAAATACCGCAAGACTTTTTTGACAACCTAATATATATRTATAAGATAACTACAGTTTGTAGCAGTTTGCTTTTTACTAGACTGGTTTGCTATTCGCCTCTTGTGCATTTTGAACCGTTATCCTGCGGCTATATTATGCGCTGAGAGAGAATTCATTTTGTTTTCCAACCGCATTTCTCCGCGCATTCCGCTTCTGGATAACCGTGCGACTTACAGGTACGTATGGTAAAGTGAAGCCAATAGATAAAAGCCAAAGATTGCGGAAGTCTAAAACTGTGGTCGCAAGTTCTATAATCATAGGAAAGGAAAAGGGAAATATTCAGTTTCGTCATAAATCAGAGCACTAGTACATTTGGAATTTGTTCTTCTAGCCCACTTTACCTTCTTCTTATAGAGCTAGCAGCAAAAGTTTCAGATTGAGCCAATGTATGGAACTTGCTTTAAAGCGATTCGTACATTATTTTCCACTAATCAACCTTCCTTCACCACTGGGTAACTGTATTTTCACACACTTTTGTTCGTATTTTTATGTATATGTACATATAAATATGCAAAGGTTTGCCTGTCAATTTAATGAGTTTGCCTAAATTGTGGGCGGGGATTTGTCGTTGGTTAACTTTGACTGGTTGTGATGACATGTTTCTGTCTATCGATGAAATGATTAATTACACCGCAGTGCAGTCATGCATCGAATATCTCATTTGTGCGAGTTCCGCTGCACGCAATGCCACTTCGGCATTTTGTAATTGTAATAACTGCAATGGGGCTTTGTTTCCCTTTGTGTAGACAATAGTAAAATAGGAAATGTGAAGAGATGAAAATCAATAGGACTTGTAAGGGAGTGTCATATTCTTTTGGAGCGAAATTTTGAGGAGATGTAACCTTATATTTTGAATAAAATGATTTATACCTTGAAGAGATATTAAGATTGCCATGAAGTTTGTTATGCACAGAAAAGTATAAAACTTTGGAGACTCTACAAAAAATTAGGTTGTCAAATATATCTCTTCCGCCTTTTTGTCTTTTGAATTTCACGGCTATGTATAAAGAGCTACAGACTATAATACTAATACTATATATCTTTCAAAGGTCTTGACATAACCTACAAAACGACGCTATGCATGATTAGTTTAGATATTGCTTTCAACAGTTATAGACGTGTCAACATGGAGTTCACTAACGCCGAAATTCGCGCTATTTTAAGGTTTTCCTTGGTTAAAGGCAATTCCGTGAGATTAATAATGTTTTGAGGTATGGTACTCTATCGCATCGAACTGTGGAGGAATGGTTTCGACGATTCAGAGCGGGTGAAAACGACACCATGGATAAGCCAGTCGGTGGAAGACCTTTGACAATGAATACCGATCAAATCATGGAAAACATCGAGTTAGACTGGCATCTCGTGACATCGCCCAGAAGATGGAAGATAGCCACCAAAGCATTTTAAACCAACTGCAGAAGACTGGATACACAAAAAAGCTTGATTTATGGGCGCCGCATGATTTGACGCAATAAAACCTTCTGGACCGATTCAACGCCTGCGATATGCTGCTGAAAAGGAACGAACGCGACCCATTTGTGAAGCGGATGGTGAGTGGCGATGAAAAATGGATTACATACGACAATATCAAGTGAAAACGGTCGTGGTTGAAGGCCGGTGAATCGTCCCAAACAGTGGCCAAGCCGGGATGGCCAAAAAAGTTTTGCTATATGTTTGGTGGGATTGAAAAGGAAAGATTGGAACAACTGCGAACAACTGGACCGCTTGAAGCAGGCGACTAGAAGCGCCAACAGGCAAGGCCAACAGGAAGGGTGTAGTGTTCCACCAAAACAACGCCAGACCACACATTTCTACATTTTGAATTATAATATTTCAATTCAATTACCAATGACAACCATACTATATTTGGAACGAAATCGTACAGCATGTATCATTGGTGTGCATGGCGTATGAGTAATATTTTGCAAAAATGCAACAAATCGTCAAATTTCTGTTTTTTTTTTTTTTTTTTTTTTTTTTTTTTTTTTTTTTTTTTTTTTTTTTTTTTTTTTTTTTTTTTTTTTTTTTTTTTGCAAGTAGCAAGTTTTAGAACGAACTTGAACTCTTTTTCTCCGATATATTTTATTATATACATAAAAATAAGCAATTCTTATATTCTCCAATAGAGCTAGCAAATAAACAAAAGCTAAATTCCTTAACCCAACATACTGCGCTTATGTTTTTTGTATTTTTGCACTCATTTCTTTTTGGCTGATACTATTGATAAGTTGACAAACTGGAAATTACTTAAATTTTTTCGCTTCCGAAAATGGAAAATTGCTAATATTTCAACGAAGAAAAGAAAATAATTATTTTTCACAGCCAATACAAACATTTGTACACATATGTATGTATGTATTATTTTCTTCCACTTCTGTAAAAAATTTCTCTTATAATCAAGTGCAAAATAGAACAGATGTGAAAAATACCGAAATTCGTGTGTTGCCTTTACTCCGCCCAAAATTAATAGCATTTTTCAGTGCTTCAAATAATATTATGAGTTTGACATTAATGTGCGTTAATGTTAATGTAATTTTTCAACCGTCAGTCTTCAGTACTGTATTTGCCCATATCTACAGGCGCTAAGCAAATTCAAACCCTAATCAAAATTTCAGTTGACAGCAGCGTGAGACAGCTAAGCGTGACAGCCAATGCTGCCCGAGCACCGTTAGAATAGAAAATTTAACTTCAGTTTATTTACAGTTTACAATTTTAGGTTATTTCCATACAAGTTCCTCTAGTTCTTTCTACAATGTACACATACGCCACGCGCACTTAGGTGGCTCCAGGATTAAATTGCTACTTCCATACAGTTGATGTGGGTAATTTTAAGTGAATTTTTACCTATTAATTTTATTTTTTTATTAAAGTAAATATGAACTTTGTTAATTCTTTTAGGTACTCATATGATGGTTTTGGATGTTGTAGGTGGCAAAAAAATAGTTAACTCATAATAACAGAGGATCTCGTAGAATACTTTTCATAGCTTTTTACCCAACCTCAATCATTTACATACATATATATATAAACTTCTGAAACCTAATCCCCATAATGGATGGTATGTTAAACGCAAATATTGAGCAAAAATTCCCATTTTTTGCCAAAGCAGCATACATTTGACTCAATTTTAGGCTACTTCGGCATTTATACCTGCACTTTCATTTCATTAAATCTTCTGCTCTGTTAATGCTTATTTCAGTTGATATTGAATTGTTGTTGTTGTTTTCATTGTACAGAGATTAGTCACTATGCTAATGGTTTCATACAAAAAGTATTCAATTTTGTTTCCTTTGTATGGACTTTGCTTCTGCTCTTACGCCTTCTCGAACGTTTTTTATGTTGCTCATACGCACTGGCAGCCAACACTGTAGTTACAATTGGTTACACATTTGTAGTATGAAGGTTAAAAGGATTGAAGTAAATCGAACTGAAATTTTGCACACGTTTTTATTTCACTGCTGCTCGATTGTCGGAATCGCCGATACTGGGCAACTAAGAAAGCTATATGTGTCAATCAAACTCGAGTTCTTGTATGGAAAACTTTTTTATTTGACACAGCATCTTCACGAAATTTGACGCAGAGTTTTGTCAAAGCTATCGCTATAATCTCCGAATAAATTGTTCAGATCCGCTCCGTGTCATACAAACTGACCGCTCAAAATCAAGATAAAGATTTTTTTAAATTTTTTTGCTATAAAAAATAAACCTTTGAAGGGAACCAAAGTGCAGCCAAAGTTTAATTTTTCTTTTGTTTTATGTGTTAAAAATTTATCACTTTTATATATTTGAAATTTGCATTTTGTTCTTGGAACCTTAAAAATATCCGTTTAAAATAGTTAATTTAAATATTTATTTGCTTAATACTTCTCTTCTAGCTAATTTTTCACTACAAAGTTAACATTTCTTATAAATACATATATGCAAAAAAAAAAACTGTTAAAACTAATCCTTAATTACTATATTATTTTTCCATCTATTACAGAAAAACTATCTACTTTGTGGTAAGTAAAGCTTTCTAGGAAAATTTTAAATACTACTTTTATGTGCTTACAATATAAATTCAAGTTATTTAAGCACTCACATACGTGTACACACACATTCACATCATTTCCATATAATCCATTAACAAATTTCCAAAAATTCTTATAAGCTTGAGGCCACTTAAAATTTTGAGTATTTAATGCAACCTCAAGCTATTTACTTCCCCATTAGATGCCTCCTTAATCAATATTTTTAATTTTCAAAGGTTTGGGTGGATATTTCCATATCGCCACCTAAAATGCAAAATAACGTAGCATCACTTCTCATAAATTTATAGGCAAAAGAAAAATGTTAAAATACAAACTACTCATATTGAAATAAAATTTGAGTTTTGGTTATAAATGTATATTATATCTGATAGCGATTTTCGATTTTTTTATTATTATTATTATTTTTTTTTTTTTNCCACCTAAAATACAAAATAACGCAACTATAATTTTGAAAAGTTTTCAGGCGAAGAAAAAACGATAAGATAGAAACCACTCCTTTTGAAACAAAACTTAATKTTTAGGTTAAAATTGGTTATACATTGGATTGGTTATTTATTGATTATATATCTGRGAGCTTAAGCTGAAAATTTTATGATACATGTATGTAATATGATGTAGTGAATCGCAGGCAATATAAAATTCAATTTATATTTTTTATACGTTGTTTTGCTTTTTAGGTGACGATATGAGCATAAATTGGATGCAAATGACTAGTACAATACATAAAGCTCACAAACATTGTGACATAAGAATAATAGTTTTCGCTAGAGAAGTCGAACTTTGTCTTTTAGTCACGAAGCATTGTGTTTGAAACACTAACCTACTTTCGGTGTTGTTTAGGAATGAAATGAAAATTAGAAAATGCTTAGCTTTAGAGGACTCATTGAATCCCATAATCCGCTTTAATTGGAACAACACACCAGCGGTAATTTTATTTATTTATTTACAAGAGTAATAATTATAAATAATTATTCCACTTAACAACTAAAGCACTGGCTGCCAAGGCCTTCGGCTACCAGCGGTAATTATTCACATTCACACAATCAAAATAAGCAAGTTCCATAAACCGAAGCATACTTTTTACTATTTATAAAACCTTAATTTGTAATAAGCCGGAGTAAAAATTGAACGGTGGGCGACGCACCGCTCTATTTTTGATGAAATCACATACATATATCTCGGGACCCGACTGATTGGGTTCGACTAAATTTAGTATGTAGCATTCTCCTCATATTCCTATGCCACAGTCTGAAAATAGGAGAAACCGGACTACATCCACGCACACTACCATTTAACACAATTTTAAATTCTATTTCATTCTCTCACTTTCAAGTTTACAAATCAAAAACTGATTAATATAATGTAATCGAATTTAGCACTAATAATTTCTCTATACCACCTTATAACTAAAAATTATCCAAATCTAACTAAAACTGTTTAAGCCTCTAGTATCCGAAAATATCGGCCAATGGGTGAGATATACTAGTGAAATACAGACAAAGAATTCTTTCCTCGTAACAGTAATTCTGTGTATCCTTTCCTTAGCTCCCATACACCTAATATAAAGTTTTTCAAATATCCGGGTGACTTTATGATATATATATATATTATATTATATATTCTGGATATATCAGTCAATATTGTAATTGTCTCAATGAAAATTACACAGCGTGCTTACTTATAATGGTATATCTTTGTGCCTAAAATAGATAAAAATTTTGCGAAAACTTGACTTAGCCCGAAGAGTATGTGAAGTAGTACTTTAATGAAACCCAGAGAATATTTTTGCAAGCTGTTGATTCATGTCTTTTTTGCGGATGTGACCGATAAAACCAATTTCTATTTAGAAGATATTATTTGTACATGACCTACAGGTGAAAAGATCAATAATCGTTATTTCTTAAAATTTTGATTGTCTTTGGACTGCCAGATCAACAAATTGATAGGTTTTTGTATTAAAAATAATCGTATGGTTGGTTTCCGATTAATTATTGCAACAAAAACGCTTTCGTTTGAGAAAATTACATTTAAAAATATATTAATAAAGGGTGATTCATTTGGAGGTTCCCTACTTTCTTAAAGAAAAAACACAGAAACTTCAAATTTAATGGAGCATCATTATTATCATTCGAAAAAACATACTGTTGCATTTCCTTTTTGAAGATTATCTCTTTCAAATGTTGGCGACTACGTCTCAGATGGTCCATCCGTTGAGTCCAATTTTCGACGACTCGTTGAAGTTCTGCATCGAAGCGAGCTTGTCCGCATAGATTTTAAACTTTACATAGTCTCTCAGGAAAAAGTGTAACTGTGTGATATCACACGATTTTGCTGCCCAATTGAATTCATTGAGTAATGCGTTGTGTGGTAAGTGCCGTCTGCTTGTCGAAGCTGGCAAAAGTTTTTCCATGATGAAATGTCTATCAATACTGAACAAAAATAACATAGCAGCATGACACGCCTCTACATGGATTCGTCTAGTATTAGACTATCGAAATATGTAAAAATGTATGTTTTGAATATTTTCAACACTAGGTGTGGCCCTTATCGTTCTCTAATTGGAGATCACTACATATTGTAGGAATTCTCTATTTTATATATTTTTTCTGATTAATAATATAGTTTCGGGAACGATCATTTTATTTGTTTCGTTCTAAACCATTAGGCTATATTTCGTATAACTAAATCAAAACAATACTCAAATCGTATCAGTAGCCTTCCTCATGAAATTTTTAATTGTATACAGTTTTAAATATCAGGTCAAAAGAATTTTCAATCCGAAAACATTTTATGTGTTTGACATTAATGTGCGTTAATGCAATTTTTCAACCTTCAGTCTACAGTAATGAATTTTACCATGTTTTCAGTCGCTAAGTAAATTCAAACAGTAATCAAAATTTCAGTTGGCAGCAGTGTGAGACAGCTAAGCGTGACAGCGAATGTTGCTTGAGCACCGTTAGAATAAAAAATGTAACTTCAGTTTATTTATAGTTTACAATTTTCAGTTATTTCCTCATAATTTCGTCGAATTCCATGTAAAATGCTCAATACTCAAATCGGTTCAGTATCACCCATGTTTAATTGTATACAATTTATTGGCAAACCAAAACTAGTTTTAATACCAAAATATTGTTTTCTCACACATATTCTAAAAGGAATAAATTATTAGTAAATTTAAGGTCTTGTTCAGCTTAAAGTTGTTTGGGTTTCTCCTACTCCTTCTGGTTTCAAATTAACCCTGTTTTCTACTAACACAAGATCTCGATCTACATGCGTATCTCAACTCCATTTTTGTTAAGTTTAAGGTAATTGTTGCAATATTTATAAAACTGCTGCAAACTAGATTTTCCATTCGAAGCTTTTTCAATTGAAACTAAATTGTAATTCATCTATTGCTTGTTTTAAAAGTTGATTTAACGCAGTGCTAATAATTCATATGCAACATGCACACATATCACATCACATACATACATATGTATWTATTACTAAAAGTAAATACATATAAATTAACATATTCAATCCACGTATATCAAAGAGTGTGATTATTTCTAGAAACAGAGTGCAACATCAACATTTCTATTGAATATCACTTCTAACAGTTTATCTTGCTTTTATTATTGTTATTATTGAATTTTTGGTTGAAACGATACCTGTTTTATGATTTCCACGAAGTTTGTTAAAGCACTCATATCACATCGTAAAATCATAAAATCAAAAATTTGTATACGTTTTTTTTTTAATTTTTGTTGGATTACTTACAAAAATGAATTTACGCAATTACAATTCTCAACGCTATGCTTTCGGTTCGTTATTACTTGTGACTTTATGAAACACTATAACTGTTTACTTTTCAACATAATTTCAAGTTAAATTATTAACATTTTACACTCCCAAATAAAATATTGGAAAGTTGAACACACGGGCTATAAATTTAGTTGTTCTTGTTTTTTGTTAACATGGGATGAGAAGACGATTTGAAATTTTTTAGCAAACAAAAAGCCCTAAAATTTCATCAACTAACTCATTTTTCAAAACCGTTAAATAATTTCAATTCAGAATTACTTTCGGTGCTTCGAATGGAGTAGAAAATACAAGAGAAAAATGTTGTTTAGTATCAATAATATTCTATTTATTATTGTGTAGTAGCGGCATAACATTTCTGATTTTAACTGCTATTAACCTCGTAAGACCTTCTTAATTGCTTTAGTACATACAATTTATCTTGAGATCTTGATATTTTGTACAAATTTCTATCGGTAGCAATCTTTTCGAGATATAGTATGTCACATAGAGAGGTATATTTTTTCGGTTCTTTGCATGAACTTCTGTAAAGATCACTTTATCTGGTCGTAAATTAAATTAGAGGGGATAATATCTTGCTTAATGGGATTATGCCACTTGTAAACTTAAATTGTATCTACATACAAGAGTTTTTCCTCACTCTCTTATGCTTGGAATCAACTTCATCAACGTAATTGTCGAGGTAAAGAAATGATTAAGAGTTGTCTGCACTTGCCACTGTCGTTACAATTTATTTGTATGCTAGTTCAATTAGTTTGATTCCAAGTATGGAAGGAAAAATGAGATTTATAATATATATAAAGAATATTGATTCCAAATGTAGGTTTATAGTTCCGAAGCCAGTGAATAGAAAATCTATGTTATTATAGTTCATTGTGCATATGTTGGATCTTTGGATCTATTACAACTAGATCTGCATGGCCACCACGGGTACGCTTGCTAAAATCCAGACGCTGAACCCAATTTTCGACAGTTTTCAAGTATAAATCGGCCGATACTGCTGAATTTCACGTTCGATATTCGTCCGAAGTTCATCAATCGTCGCTGGCTTGTTAGCACAGATTTGACATAGTCTAACAGAAAATAGTCTAATTGACGAAACCATTCAATCAGAAATGAGCCTCATCACTTAAGATGATTTTTCGATGATAATCTGGATCATTTTCAAATTGGGCTGCTCAGCCCAATTCACGAACATACGACGATTCTGGTAGTTAATCGGCTTCAGTTCTTGCGTCAATTTGATCTTGTGAAGGTGTAGGCTAAGATCTTTTCGCAAAATTCGCCACAACGACGTCACAAAGATGTCCAACGCTTGAAAGATTGTTATGGGTCTTTCTCAATTCATGCACTAGCAGTAACAATATTATCGACACTACGGGCACTTCCTAATCTCACTGGCACGGGATCTTTTTCTGTGGATTTAAATGTGGATTTAAATTTTTCAACCAAATGCTTCATTGTTGATTTGACAGAACGATTATGGCCACCATAAAGTGGACGTAGCGCTCTAAAAGTTTAGGTGACTGATTCCGAATTCGGTAGTAAAATTTATTAAATTTCGACTCGTTTTTGGGTCGTATATCTTTTCATGATGAAATGGCAAACTTTACTGAAGAGAAATGTCAAAAGAGCGTGGAAAAATATGGCGTCGTTTGCTGTTCCTATCCGTCTACAATCATAGTAAATTATCTTAATAAAAATCCGTGAGATAGGTGACAACTTCAAAGCAAAGATGCACCTGCCGTTGATGATTTTAGAAACTCAAATGCGAAACTCTTAAGAATTTTTAACCATTTGAAGTGCCAATTAGACAGAGAAACCCGGAATTGCGCATGAAGTGTTTTCGCTAAAATTTTTGCATTTGTAAGGGTTATACCTTTATTCGTTTGCTTAGTTACTTAAAGTATGTGAATCTACGTGAAGCAAATGGAAATATTTTTACCACTGTGTTTTACTCCAGAAAATAGCAGATGCCATGACACAAAAATGTTTAATTTTATAAGGTTTTATAAAAGTGGTGGTCTAGGCATTCTTAACCTATAACAAGACTGCAGATGGAAGTGAATCCCATTTTTTTATGATAGTATAGTGCAACTGTTGGACCATTTGAGTTACGATCGATTTTTTTTTTAATTTTCACAAGGAGGTCCATCTACTAACTCACCTTTCAAGAGTTGGTGAAACTTCTCAAATTTTCTGAGTTTAGGCAAGGCAAGATGGATAGTTGCCTTAAGGGTTCAGGAGGGTCTATACCTTTCAGAAAAGTTCTGACTTCATCAAAGAAAACACGAACAAGGAGAAAGGCGAGATATTTTACAGAGTTTCTTCGATAAATTCGGGTCCTCACTTCCGTTCAATTTTGACGTTTACGGTGCACGAAGCTTTAGAAGCCAACTTGCCGAAAATATCGTTAAAATTATAGAAAACATCCAGTCCGACCGTCATGTAAGCATTGTTTCAATTGCAAAAAAAAAACACAGTTTGAACCATTAAAAAAACCCTGGTTACTAAAGAAAGGATTAAGTATGGGCGCCGCATGGGTTAATGCAAGAAAAAAACTATGGATTGAATTTCTATCTGCAAACCGCAAACAAGCGATGCATTTCTGACGTAAAGGGAAAACCGGTCGAATGGCGATGAGCTGGCTCAGACTATTAATACTGACGGTTAGGAAGTTTTTCTATTTATTTGGTGGGGCCGGAAAATAATAATCTGTTGTATACTACTCCTCTACGGTCAAACTCTTAATACGGACTTGTACTGCGATTGGACCATCAGAAGTAAATAATCGTACAGTAGCGCTTAGCTTTAGTCAATACGAAAGAAATTGTGTTCCACAACATCAGGCCACACACATCGATAGTTATGCACCTCGGAGACGGATTTTTATCCATCCAAGAACTGTCAACTCGGCACCATTCCTCGAAATTACTTCAGGAATGTTTTCTGATGCTACCTTAACAACATAGTTATGCATCCTCATTTAGTCTGGATCTAATTACTATCAGTTCCTGATTATGGTTAATGATTTTTTGAGTGAAAATTCGTCTCGACAGAAGTTTATAAAAGTCGACTGTCACATTTTGTTGCCAACAGGGACGAGGGGCTTCTTTCTATGAGAGTGAAAGTGTGAATATACCTTTAATATGGCAAGAAGATATCCAAAAACGGTCTATATTTGAACTAAAACGGGTCATTCTAGCTAGGGTAAATGAAACCAACTTTATGCATAAAATAATATCTTTATTTATACTAGACTCATGTGAAAAAAAATCGCAAATTATCGTAACAACAATATCCCAACAATTTATTCACACATTGGGTGAATTCAAGCCCACTGTGAGATTGGCAACAATCAATACGCCAATTTGTCACTTCTCTTACACTCAATACGCAATATCGGCTTAAGATTTAAGATTTAAGGTGCAAATCAAAGTTGAATTGTAACGCGCCTTCATATACAAACGTATATTGCGGAAACGGAAGTAAACCCAAACGAATAAGCCAGTTTGGATTTCAATTTACACCCTTACATAAAAACTCAAGCAAAGACGTGCCTTCATCTTCACTTGACTTGACTTGACAACGTTTACCGTCAATATATTTTGATGATTGCTTCATGCACCGTTATTGCGAGGAATGTAACCCTACGATCGTCCTTAAGCTTTGAAGTTTCACTCTCTGCTTTCTGCTTTCGTTTATACATAAGTTCTATGTGTACAGATGTACTTATGTAGAATGTTTTTCCAACAATCCGCTATACTTTTCAAGCGCTTTGTTTGCAACCGCCACACGCAATCATCACCACCGTTTTGAATGACACCTTTCTCACAATTACTGTTGCCACATTTGTAAATGCATCGTTTGCCTTAAGTGCCGTTGTTATTCTTATTGTTGTTTTCATTTTTAGTAACTGTATTGCTGATTGCAAACATCAAAGCAATGCCATATGGATTAATGCCTCTTAAATTGTTGATACCTTTTGCGAAATGTTTCCACCTAACATCACTGCTTGTGATTGAAATGATTGTTAGCGTATTTTTTTATTGTTGCCTTTTGACTTTAATTGTTGGTGTAAGTGCTATTTACTTTCAAGGAATGTCAAATAACTAGCGGCGGTGTATATACATAAGTATATATACTTTTGCTAAATTTAAGACGATTTTAGTCAAAATTACTAGACATTTTTTTTAGAATGTAGTTTTGGGAGAGATGTTAATGGTTTTATCTTACGTGGGCACCTAAATGTTAGTATAAGATTTTATTAAAGAATGATCTATTTCGAGGTTCCCTACTTTTTTTTTTTTTTTAAGAAAAAACACAGAAACTTCAACTTTATTAAGATTCGAAAAAAACATTCTCCAACATTTATTTTTGAGGGTTATCTCTTTCAAATGTTGGCCGCGGCTACGTCTCGGATGATTCATCCGTTGAATCCAATTCTCGATAACTTGTTCGAAAATTTCGATTATTAATTTTTCGAATGACACGCGTGATGTTTTGATGCAATCGCAGCTACACTTCACATATCCTCTTCTTCTTGATTGGCGTAGTCACCGCTTACACGTTTATAGCCGAGTTGACAACCGCGCGCTAGTCGTTCCTTCTTTTCGCTACGTGGCGCCAATTAGATATTCCAAGTGAAGCCAGGTCCTTCTACACTTGGTTCTTCCAACGGAGTGGAGGTCTTCCTCTTCCTCTGCTTCCTCCGGCTGGTACTGCGTCGAATACTCTCAGAGCTGAAGTGTTTTCGTCTATCCGGACAACATGACCTAGACAGCGTAGCCGCTATCTTTTAATTCGCTGAACTATGTCAATGTCGTCTTATATCTCACACAGCTCATCGTTTCATTGAATGCTATATTCGCCGTGGCCAACGCGCAAAGGACCATAAATCTCTCGCAGAACTTTTCTCTCGAAAGACTCATCCGTTATTGACATCGTCCAAGCCTCTGCACCATATAGCAGGACGGGAATTATGAGTGACTTACAGAGTTTGGTTTTTGTTTGTCGAGAGAGGACTTTGCTTCTCAATTGCCTACTCAGTCCGAAGTAGCACCTGTTGGCAAGAGTTATCCTGCGTTGGATTTCTAGGCTATGACTGTCAACAGTGACGTGAGTGCCAAGTCGCGAGTGCGACGACTGTTTGTTTGATGACAGGAGATATTTCGTCTTGCCCTCACATATCTTCACAGGAAAAAGTTTAACGGTGTGATATCACACGATCTTGGCGGCCAGCGATTCAGCCAACACTTGAAATTATCTACTCACAGAAGTGTTCTCTCAATAAATCCATCCATTGATCGGATTTGTGGGAAGTGGCGCCGTTTTATTGAAACTAAATGTCGCCGAGATCATGAGCTTCAATATCAGGCAACAAATAGCCAGTTTTTATAGTTTTCACTTATTTTTGGACCGCCCTTCACTAAATTGTTGGACGATTTCGACGTCATATTCATAAATCTTCTTCACTGGTAATATTTTCAGTTTTTTGGTACATGCATACATAAGCTTCACATCCACAACATTAACCAAATTATGTTTTGTCAATACATTTGAAATGTTAAGTAAGTTCAAGTACTGTTTCGTTAACTTTTTCGATATTCTGACATATGCAGATTACTTTTTAGACGAACATTAAAAAGGTTGTACCAATAGAGGGAAACAAATTGATCGATTTGTTTCGCGCTGTTTAAATGAGCCAGTCCGGATCAAACTTAATCTAAATCTAAGTACGGTCTTTATTTCAATATTATTTTTGTTGCAGTGGTGTCAATTGACAGTCTTTTACTTTCAAGTTGACCTGACTGACGTGGGAAGCATTTCAGCTGTTTCTCAACTAGGAGTATCCCATTTCTATTATCACATTATAAACTACTGATAAAAAAAAACATTTGTTCAATAATATTACTTTAATATAAATAAAAGTAACATCAAGCTACGTCATCATTACACTCGTTGTGGTATCGCTGATAACGGCACCTTTGCCCCTTGGATCTATCCGTTGACATCTTGCATTCAAGAACTGGACTAATAAACCGTGGGTGTACTTAGCGGAGTGATTCGATGACCCTTTCCTATGCAACTGCAAGATCCTTTTGACTTAGAGTAGAGCGAAGGGAGATCCACCGAACTTGATCTTAGAAAGGATCATCTTGCCGCTTTAGTAGTGGTTCTTACTGCCATTTGTCCAATAGACAATCAAATAATATTAAAAATCTTATCGGACGCATGTTATCAAAGTTGCTTGAAGGAACTTGAGTTAGAAAAATGCAAGCATTCCTTCTCTACTATCAAGAGTTTACAAGACTGAGATTGAAATATCTGGACAGTCTTACCTTCGAATCAAGAGAAATAATTGAAACTGAAATTAATTATCTAAACATATATGTGATAAACTCAAAGCGTTTTATCGATTTGTGAAGGTTTATGATCTATTATAAGTGCCACAACGGATCGGCGTTCTAAGCTGTCCATGGGGGATCTATCATAACCTAACCTATATGCTTCTCACTTATTATTATTTTAATTGATAATGATAATCTTATCATTTTAATTGATGTTGATCAAAAGGGGACAACACTATACAGAAGCCACATCAAAGATAACATATACCACAGATACCTTGCTCTTCTCTGAATCAGTTAAATGTAGTAGTCTTAAATTTGAAAATACGTGCTTAAAATTGTTCTTCACATTTCCACAAAGAAAACTGAAAAATGTTCTAATATGCTCTACATATCTTCAATTACTACCATTTCCTTAAGTCCACAAGGAAAACATAAAAAACATCTTAAGTAACAAGCAAATGACTTCCTTATCATAGCTTAGTCACAAATTATCCATGATGCCGCAATTCTCAATAGGATTTCAAAAATCAGCAGAATCTACGAATGTCGAGATAAAGAATAAAAGAACATAAAAACTCAAAAAAGAAAAAAAACAGCAAACAAGTGAAAATAAAATAAAGTAAAAGCAAAAGCCAAAGAAACAAGAAGCCACAAAGTGTTGATGTTGCTGTAGCTATTATTGACGCTTAAGAGGTTTTATTTCAGCGCTTTGAGACTGCAAAGGGTATATTTTGCTGTACAAAAACGCCTTCGAGAAAAAATTGTATGGCATCAATTCACTTTAAATAAAACAAACAACACGAACAAACGGCAACCTTTTGTTTGTTGGAAATTTTAAAAATAAAAAACACTTTTGTGATTAACATAATAAACTTTATTTTTGAATTGTTCATTATTTTTGTTGTATTCTCGGCTGTTGTTGCTTGCCTCACTCCTCTCAACTGATGCTTCACCTTTTGCTGTCGCTATTTTAGTAAAATATTTTTTTATAATTTGTTGTTGTTGCCATTTACTTTCACACCTTTGCCATCCGCAACAAATTGAATTGCAACAACTTTGCGCATTTACTTGAGATGCAGCGCCGAATAGGCTGGCAAGTGATAGGAAGGCAGAATCGAATGCGAAATGGCGTGTGAAGTGTAAATTGGTGCATGTTGCGTAATAATTGGCGCATGCACAATGGGTGCATGCAACAGTGGTGCCGATTGGAGGACAGTTGGTGCCACCAGATGGGTTGTTGAATGAGTCAGCAATGGTGCATGATAGCCCAGACCCAAGGCAAGACCACGCTTCTCCTTTACCGAAGCTTCCTCAGCTGGTGCAGCCATGGTCACGCTGGCGACGAAGAGTACGATGAGCTGCGCGGATGAGAAAGAGAATATAAGTGGTTTTTGTTTTAGATCAATTTTTTTTAAGTTTTTTATAATTTCTAAAAAATCTTTGAGCTTAATAAAGATCAAGTGTACAAATAATGATCAAAAAAAAAAAAAAAACAGTTGCATGAGCGATCAAATTAATTGCTTTTGTAATACCGAAAATTCAAATTAAAAATTGTTTTAAAATTATTTAACAAAAATATCAAATTTAATTAAAAATCAATTTTTAACCGCTAAAAGGGGATTAATTTGTAGATTTTTTAAATTTGGATACTAAGTCAAACAGTAATAACAAATGAAAAAAATGTTAAATTTCTAGCGAAAGGATATTGAAAAACATTCCCGTTAAATTCTCTTGATTAATAAAAGCACTAAAATTTAATTTAATTAATTTATTAA